>NW_015552596.1:207771-244612 GCF_001515605.1 Sinocyclocheilus anshuiensis | reverse complement strand
AATACCAAACTGATTTTTTTTTTTTTCAAATGTGATGAGAGGTTCAGAATTATCCTAAGTTTATGTGGAATGTCACATTTACTTAAGATAATTTAAGATGAACAACAAAGACTGTGGATTGAGACAGAGCTGTGGGAGATCATTTGCTAGAATGTCTCACTTTACATCAGCAGAACTGATTTCTCAGCATGTATTTATTATGTTGGCTTGACAAACAATTTAACAAACATAATCTGACAAACTTCTACCTATCTTTCTGTCTTTCATTCTTTCTTTCATCTATCTATCTATCTATCTATCTATCTATCTATCTATCTATCTATCTATCTATCTATCTGTACATCTGTCTGTACGTCTGTCTGTATGAATCTTCAAATCTCTCTTCAAACTTCTCAAACTATAAGTCCTACATAAACTCTTTTTGTTAAAAGTCTTTTTCCCTCAGGTTTGAGCAAGCCAACATTTATTCTAGTTTAATTAACTCTGGCTGGGAAGTACAGGTGCATATGACTTTGTGCAGGCGAGGTGCAGTGTGTGTGTGGACGAGTCCAGTGTACATACAGTGGATGTGGGAGGAGACAGGGGTGGAGTGGGCGGGTCACAGTCGGGTGAGTCGTTACCTGTGCATTCGCAGTGGGACGGGTGCAAGGCGGGGCTGCACTAGGATGGACTGCCGCCTCCCCTAAGAGAAATCACCGTATCTCATCAACACACGACAGGAGAAGAGGAGAGGAGAGAATCGTGTGTATGTGAGGGTGTGAGCCTGTCCAACAATCCCAGCAGGCAAAGGGAGTGTGTGTCTGTGAGACGGGATCGACATGCATGTGGAAATACGCACGCACTCACACAAAAACACATACAAATTCCCAGACGAACATTTAAATGTCCATCAAAACACACACACAAACCTGCCACATAAGTAAAGGGCAAACAAAATCTGTGCTGAAGCAATCAGTGCCATGTTGGTCATCATAATGATTTTGCAGCCAACATGCAGCTACAAGCTAAACAAAACTCTGCTCTACAAATACAACAGAATAATTCTTCAACTCTTACAATCCGAATAATCTGTGAACAGGGACATGCTACTGGCTTAATGCACCTGACATAATAAAAGTGGAAGGAAAAACGGCAGAACAAAAACAAACAGACAGCTTGTGAACGTCTGCCAAGCACATGAGCAAACACAGAACTGACAGAGACGCATCATTAAAACTACGGGACAGTTCAAAACCAGGGCGCTTTACAAACACAAACTTCTCTCTTGCTGAAATCAGAGTGGCTTTGGAAAAATATATAATCAGTTTTAATGCAGCATGAATTTTTATAATTATTTACCCTACCGGTCGTCAATAGTTTGGAATAATTCAGATTTTTTTGTATGTTTAAAGTAGGCTGCATTGATTTAATCAAAACTGCTGTAAAAAACGATAATACTGTGAAATATTATTACAATTGAAAAGAACTGTTTTCTATTTGAATATATTTTAAAAAGTAATTTATTCCTGTGATGAAATGTTGCATTTTCAGCATCATTACTCCAGTCTTTAGTGTCACGTGATTAAGCAGAAAAAATTTTGTCAACATTGATAATAATAAGAACCATTATTTATAATGGAGCATCAGTAATAACTGATAATGATAACCTGAAGTAATGGCTGCTGAAAGTTCAAAAATAAATTATTTTTAATATATTAAAATTAAATGCCATAATATAACATTTTATTATATTTTTTATAATATATAGCATAATATAAAATATAATTTTATAATATATTTATTATATGTAATAGTATATTAAATATATTCAAATAGAAGTAGTTTTACATTAGTAAAAAGATTTCACAATATTACAGTTTTTACTGTATCATTGATCAAATAAATGCAGCCTTGGTAAGCATAAGAGACTCCTTTCAAAAACATAAAAAAAACATATTTTAAACTTTTGACCGGCAGTGCAAAAAATACAAATATTGTGTTAAAATTATGTTTATTATTAACTGAATAGATAAAAATATTGAACTGTACAAATATGAAATGAATAGCTTTTTACAGATTTTTTTTAAACATTATTAAGTAAATTAATACTATTAGATTAATTAATAATATTAAATATTAAATGCATTTCTAAGAAGTACTTCAGGATAAAGGATGTTATAAGGCCCAGACAGAATCTTTTTTTTTCTTCTCACATTTGGGCAATCTAAATGTGTTAAATAGATGTTAAAAAGATGTTTCCTTCCGGAACCCTGCAGTTTCGCCTCTTCCACACATCTCCTGATGCCCACCTGAGCTTCATCTACAGAGCTGCTTTCTTTCACACGCTGATTGTATTCTGCAGGAGAATCTGTGCTGACAGCGCTGAACGTCTGCCTGCGGTTCTGTCCACTCAGCAGCTCTCCTGATCCCTCAGTTATACGTGCAGCAGCTCACTCGTTTGATCTTATCTTATCTCGTCAGGAAAGAAGATGATCGATTTTCTTCTTTTCAAAGTCAAATCAGAAGCCGATTTAGATCCAGCTGGAGCGTTTGCTCAGAGCGGTCGAGTGACGTGTGCACAGACTGCAACTGCTGAGAATTTGGTGTTTGTTGAAACATACAGAACAGCGATGCACCATTCATGAGAAATCAAAGCATAAAAAAGAAGCGGAAAAAGAAGGATGACGCATGGAAAGAAACATGAAGCATTTGACGTCCCTACAGGAGGTACTGGAGTTTAATGCTTGACTAAATATCTCTCCACTCGAGGTAAAGCGACACTGAGCAAATGATGCTTCAAAAATGCATTATGTATTGAAGTACTTGTATTTTTTGAACTATCCCATTGGAAAGATTTCTATAATATCTAAATTGTTTCTCCTAGACAGCAATAAGAATAAATGGAGAGCAAAAGGAGACTTTGGCCTGAGAAAAAAACCCTAAGAGTGTCTCAAACAGTGCTCAGATTTGCCAAGATATAAAATCTGCAATCAAATCTCAGAGATTTCAGAGATTTCTCATCAAGAGCAAATGATCTGAACTATGTTACATGAATTTTATAGCTTTATGTTTTTTCTTTTTGATAACAGATTTCTCATTGGTTCCTTCTAATGTGAAATACAGTACTGTAACATTCAAATGTTTTGGGCTAGCTTTCTCTGAAAGAAATTAATACTTTTATTCAGCAAGGATGCATTAAATCAACCAAGAGTGCCCATAAAGACATCTATGATATCAGAAAAAAATATATTTCAAATAAATGCTGTTCTTCTGAACTTTCTATTCATCAAAGAATAGATTATGAAAAAATGTTTTACACAAAAATATTAAACAGCATAAGTGTTTTCAACATTTATAATAATAAGACATGTTTATTAAGCAGCAAATCAGCATATTAGAATGATTTCTGAAGGATCATGTGACACTGAAGACTGGAGTAATGATGCTGAAAATTCAGCTTTGCGTCACAGAAATAAAATACATTTTAAAATATATTCCAATAGAAAACAGTTATTTTAAATTGTAATAATATTTCACAAAATTACTGTTTTTACTGTATTTTTTTTTTAATATTACAAAATCTTACCAAGGCCAAACTTAACAGACATTGGTGGTTAAATGTTAAAGTTTTGGGCTTATACAATTATTTATTTATTATTTATTTTCCCCTATTTTTTCAATGTATTGTTCTCAAAGTTAAAGTATGCTTTCATAATAGAATGCATTCTTATATATATATATATATATATAAAAAATATATATATATAATATAAAAATACACTGGAAAACTTGATGAAAAGTTGAAAAGGTGTAACATCTGAGCAATAAAATGCTCCTCTGAGATAGTCCAGCTTTAGCATCAGAATTCAGTGCTACTCTTCCTCAAGTGGATCAAATCTGTGATCTGTGAGTTCTGACCTACAAATCATCCTACATCAGCGATGGAAATCAGTCCTGTAAAGCATTCAGACAGGCAGAGCAAACGAGCAAAGGCATTCCGACATGAACATAGACAGACAGACACGCGAACAATGGACAGAACAGTCCAGGAGAGATCCAGAATGAGAAGACAGACCTGTTCTGCGAATATCCTGGGTTTGTGCTCAGGCACCACCCCTACCCTCAGCTCGTCTTCCACAGCCATGAGTCTTCACAGAAAACAAGAAAGCGAAGGAGAAAGAAAGGACAAGAAAGAGAAAGACATTATTAGTTCCAATGCACATTATTGAGATCAGACAATCAAAAATAAGTGTTAATCTGCCACAAATATCATCGATAAAAGCTTCGATTGTGGTATAAACTAGTAGTTTGGCTGATTTGGTCCAATCTGAACAGCATACTGTGAGAAATTCCATCAAAATATGTCTTGTTATGTCATATAATTACATATTTCCATCATCCCATGAGAATAAGTGAGCTGATAAATGAAAATGGGCCATGTTGTACGGCTTCCGCTCTTACTGGCAGCTTATTTCAGCAATTACACGCCATTGAAGTGGCCGCCAGTGCGCATCAAAGTGATGTTCGGCTTCATACACAAAACAGGGATGTTTTCATATCTCCACATGAACATTTCCTCTCTGGAAATCACATCAGATACTGTTTTTAGGCACAAGCGGCAGCAGAACAAACCACTTTAATAGGCCCAAAACTGGTGTGATTATCAAGTGAACTACGGTTTTCTAAGGAAAGATGTGTTTTGTGATGTCTGGTTTGATATATGTTGACAAGACAATATGTATGCATGATAGGGTGACTGACATTAAATGCATGCATTTGGTTTGAATATGAAAGGTTTCACTGGATAGTCGGTTCGGTGACAGTGTATGCTGATATGAAATAGTCATGAATTTAACATTTATTTATCGCAGAATAACTTACTCTAGACTTTAGCACAAGTAAATAATGAATTCCACAGTTTAGGTTTAAAAAAATGCGAGTGGATATTTTATTCCATTGATAAATGTACATATATGCTTGTACAAAATTGAAATGCAAAAGTAATAAAAAACAACAACAAAAACCAAAAGACAAATTTAGTGCTTCAGTACTGCTAAAAAAGACAGAAGCATGTTTATTTCAAGTCCGCTCACGTCTGTCACAACAACGTGATTTTTTATTAACAAAGGTCAGACAAAGGGTCATGGGGTCAGACACATTTCACAAGCAGAGGTCAGAAGGGTCACGAGATGGAATCATTAATAAACTTTCATTGTGCTATTTAACATATCAAGGCATATTTATTGCACAGTTTGGCTACAAGAATTAAATATATATCATCTCATATACAGAATATATATTATCTATGCTCTATATTTCTCAATAAATAGCTTTTAAAAGAATTTATAGGGAAGCAATGTCTTTGTTATTGGTTTCTAACAGTATAGAATGTTTAATACAGTCATTTTTGTACATCAATATCTGAAAGGCTAACAATGAAAGACTTAAAAAAGGCTTTTTTCCCCCAGTACAAACGTTCTATGTTCTTCTAAATTATTATTTATATCAACATCACATTACAAAAGAGATTTTCTAAGAATTCATTTCAGTCCTAAATTAATCCAGTATTTAAGTTTCTTGATCTATAATTCATATCTCTATGTTTATTTCACAAACAGCACCACACAAAATAAGATATTTATTTCACAGCGTGCCTGTATCACAACTCACTTACCTCATGTTTAATATTTTATACTGCATCTTCTGGACATTGTACATGAATCATAATACTGAAACATACTGAACACAATACTGATTTGTTGTGTTAATATTTATCTATGAAGGTGAAAACAAATCCAGGTCATATCCCCCCCCCCCAAAAATAAGGATTATATTTGCATAAAAAAATGAAGCTTATTTTGTATTTTGCACTGTGACACATTTTTTTTTACACTGATGTAATGAAATCAGCATCAATTTAAAGCAGCACAACAATTCTTATGATATACAAATACTTTAATTTAAGTAATATATATATATATAAATTCATAATTAAAATACAAATTAAATAATTTAAACAAAGTACCAAGATGATCGACCAAGTAGTCTGTGTGACATCAGTGGTTCAACTGTAAAGTTACAAAGCTACAAGAATACTTTTTTGTGGACGCACGTTCACAACAGTATCATGACGTGAGCGTGTGGCGGCGCCGGCGCTGACCCAGATCCGGCTACCGCCAGACCCGGAGATCGGCTGAATGGATTCGAAAACGGTAAAACTCAACTGTTTAACTCTAGGGGAGTTGGAAAATGAACCTATTTTCAAAAATAGTGGAGTGTTCCTTTAAAGTAATAATTTGCTTTTTTTTTTGGCGTGAAACATGACCTTGATCAGGTTTTGTGAGATTCAGCCATGAATTTCAATATTAGAAATCATATATGAGGCTTGTGTTTGCATATAAGCAAAGTTTCTGAAGTTTGGAAATATCCGTTTTTATTGCATATATCAAAACGAATGGTCTTGACACTGAAACTGATATTCCTGCAAGGCCTGAACAACTGAAAGCCAAATGTGATGAGGAGCGGTTGACACATGAGAGCGCTGTTCTTGTGACAGCACATAGAGATATGGAGAACATGAACATCTGAGATATGATCTCTTCTGATGTGTAAGACACTTCCATCACACAGTATGTTCCAGAACACAGTGAAGAGAGAAGTGCAGCAGAGAACTTGAACAGGCAGTTCAGGAAGAGAGGATTCTGGGTATTTTCAAGATTTCTGCTACAATTATTGATGGTTATTTGGAAGAGAAATCGCCAGCACCTTTTCTATTTTCAAGATAAACAGGTAGAAGCCAAATAAAGGCTTGTTTAAAAACATTATTATTGCATTACACTACCTCATCTCATTCTTAAACCTCTACTATTTATTTATATTTTATTTGACAATTTTTCCTTTTGTGTTCCACTGAAATATTAATATACAGGTTTGGAATGAGGAGGGTGAACAAATAATCACAGAATTTTGATTAATGGATGAACGATCCTTGAAAGAGCTTTTGCAATTTCTCTTTCGGAACAAGTTATTTAAACATTAGCAATTCATGAACCAACTTCTCTTTTCAGCTCAAGCACAGTCTGTCCATGTCAGGTTGTTTCCGCAGATGGCACCACACTTAAAATAACAAATATATATTGCAAACATACGACTGCCTCCATTACAAACACATCCCACTCATCCTGAGATCATTCCAGAGAGGTACTGCACTAATACACGTCAAGGAAGGAAGAGACTTGATGGTTTATATTTGTATGCCCTTTTGGGAGTAAGAACCCGGTCTCCCTTCACCATCTGAGTGTCTTGACTCCATGTCTTCATCCCTAGAATTGGATCGAAATAGCAATATACTCTGTGACACAAAATATGTGGTAAGTGCTGCATTACAGGAAGTTACAACATCATTTCATCAACTAGTGGGTGGGGTGATGTCATTTATAACAGTGAACAAAATATTGGAAGATGGGTCTCTGTAGATTCACAAAGCTGAAAATAATCCAAATAACAGAGTAATAAAAATGATGAAATGAAACAAAATAAAACAACAACAGGAAGGAAATGAACCCAGTTCATCAATTAAAAGTAGCTTTGTGATGACACACAACATGGCAATTACAAGACAAATCAACATAATTGGCAGTCGCTCTAGAAATCCCCTTATAAAATGTATAAAACATATACACACTGACCCTAAAAAGCATTTGGACATCTGTATCGTTCTAAAAAATGTCTGAATATCAAACGAAATATCAAATAATATAGTTTATCTACAAACAACAAATAATAAAAAAATTAGTTAATTAAAGTGTAAATTAAAACAAAAATTAAAATAATATTTTTAATAAAATTTTATAATTTAATAATTTATAATAAAACATAATTAAAATGTAAATTAATACTTTTATTCAGCAAGGATGCATTAAACTGATCAAAAGTGACAGTAAAAATTTTTTTTGAAAAAAAAATATATCATGGTTTCCACAAAAATATGAAGCAGCACAACTGTTTTCATCATTGATAAAAATCAGTTTCTTGAGCAGCAAATCAGCATATTAGAATGATTTCTGAAGGATCATGTGACACTGAAGACTGGAGTAACATATGAATACATTTTAAAATATATTAAAATAGAAAATAGTTATTTTAAGTTAAGTTAATATTTCACATTATTACATTTTTTACTGTATTTTTGAGCATAAGAGTCTTCTTTTAAAAACATTAAAACTTTTGAGTGTATTACGATAGTGTATATAGTGTTTTATCACTTGTCATGAAATGCTTTTCTTGAAAGGTGCGCTTGTGCTATATTTTTTTAATTAATGCCACTTTATTTGACATTTTAATCTTGTTTTCTAATGAAATGACATTCAGACATTTTTAAGTTTGGTTTAAATATACAAATACTTTTTCAGGCCACTATTTCTAAACAGCATTACTGTACATAAGGGGTCTTTGTCAAATGAATTTAGAAGGAACCGAAGTAATTACACAGCGAGCGTGATCACATGACCACCGCTCAATGTTTCTCCAGCCTTTTTTTTTTCATATTACCTGTCAATAATTCCTTTAATTTGGTTGTCTTTCTCCATCTGCTGCTGTCTCAGTCTCCTCTCGCTGTTCTCCAGTCGGCTCTGATACTGCAGCAGGATTTTATTGGTCTGCTGCTCCTGAGTTAACATCCTCCTCTCGTACTCCTCCAGCTTGCGGTGTGACATCATCAGACGCTCCTTCAGAGAGTTGATCTCCTCCTCGTATTCACGCACCTGCGTCCAGAGAAAAGATGAAGACAGCAGGCCTGTTATCAGAGCAGATGTTACCCTCATCTTGATGGCTGCCTTGAGACAGTAAGGTAAGAGGTAGGTGAGTGAGTATCTAAAAGTGTCAAAAAGTTTTAAAAGTATCAAATTACATAAAAAAAAATAATAATAAAATAAAATTATGTGAATTAAATGAAAGTAAAAAAATAAATGTATTAAAAGTGTTCAAACATTAAATAATTGTTTAAAAATTATAATTTACAAGATATTATCCACTAAAAGGCTTTAATAAAATGTAAAACTACTATTAAAATCTGCAACAACAGAATAAAGAAAAAAGAGTTGTGTATTAAAAGTATTAAAAGTAAAAGTCAAATTAAAAGTTTGAATTAAAAGTAAAAAAATATATAAATTAAATAAAAGTAAAAGTAAAAATAAAAGTATCAAAAATAGTTACAAATTAATTGAATCTTTTTGTGAAAATTATAATTAACAAGATATTATCCATTAAATGGCTTTAATAAACTTTTAAAATATTATTAAAATCTGCAAAACAAAGTATTCAAAGTCTTAAAAAGTATTAAAAGCACATACAAGTATTAAATAAAATTAAAATTATAAAATTAAAATTCAATAAAAAATGTAATGAAAATGAATTATTTAAAATGAATTATTTAAAAATAAAATAAAGGTAAAAAATGAAATAAAAGTATTAAAAAATAAACCGAATAAGTTGTGAAAACTACAAGTAACAAGATATTATCTATTAAATGGATTGAATAAACTTTCAAAATATTAATGAGATATGCAAAAATCTGCAAAACAAAGTATTCAAAGTCTTAAAAAGTATTAAAAGCACATACAAGTATTAAATACAATTAAAATTATAAAATTAAAATTAAATAAAAAATGTAATGAAAATGTATTATTTTAAAATAAAGGTAAAAAAAAATGAAATAAAAGTATTAAAAAATAAACCAAATAAGTTGTGAAAACTACAAGTAACAAGATATTGTCTATTAAATGGATTTAATAAACTTTCAAAATATTAATAAGATATGCAAAAATATCAAATCAAATGTTGAGACAGTAAGGTAATAAAGTACTCCTAGTGTACAGCTTTGGTGAGAGACTAACTAAAAGTGGTGGCACTCGGGGCCAGCTCCAGGCATGGGCAGGGGTGGGCTAAGCCCACCCAAATGACAGTCTTGCCCTCCCAATCAGAATTAGATAAAGATTGCATTAATTATTTTATGCAGTAATTAAAACCAATCCGAAGTGGACTGTATTTTAAGAAGTTTAAGATATAGCTGGAGACTGCCCCAACAATCATAAAATAACACCAGAAAATTGCAGCATTTTTCTTTTATTAACTGAATGCAAGGAGCTTCAGTCTGTTGCAGAAAAGCAGAGGCTGAGGACTAGTGAAAACGGGCAGAGATATCACGGGGAGTTTGTGAGCTACGGGGAGTTTAATAGGCTACATGGATATGTATCATAGCCTACCACTGAAATTACCTGAGCAGTTTTAATGGTTTAAAGAAAACCCCACTCATACAATATGCATGGACATACATTGCATGGACGGGGCAAGAGCATAATATAAACATCTAAAATGCATGTAGGCTATACAGAGATATCACGGGGAGTTTGTGAGCTACGGGGAGTTTAATAGGCTACATGGATATGTATCATAGCCTACCACTGAAATTACCTGAGCAGTTTTAATGGTTTAAAAAAAAACCCACTCATACAATATGCATGGACATACATTGCATGGACGGGGCAAGAGCATAATATAAGCATCTAAAATGCATGTAGGCTATACAGTTCAGTTGAAAGCTTACCACTTTTGGCTTATTGTTGCTGTTAATGCTGAATGTAAGAATGAAAACTGAAAGTAAAGAGCTTGTGGGATGAAAGTTGTGATCGTTACTATAGCAACAGTCGGCTCAAAACGTAGTGTCCCCCTTCTATGACATAAACGACCAAATAGGCTATCCAGTGATGCAAGCTATTTATGCTTTTTTTTTTTTTTGTCAAATTCCGTAGTTTTGAATGGAAAGTAGGTCTGCCATTTACACGATTCATGTAATTCATAATGACGACAATAGCATTTTTCTGTTTTGCGTTTTCAGCAATACAACTGAAATTGAATGGGTGCATATTTGAAAATAAAAATCTTATTTGCAGTTCAGATTGATTACTTTACAAAAATTCTTATTCTTGTTCTTTTACTCTTCTTTTAATTTATTCCCCTAAATCCATTTAAATCCTTTATTTATTTAGTTTCTTTAAATAAATACCATTACCATAGTGGTCTGGTCTTTATATTTTCTTCAAAACAATTGGTCCCTCCAATGTTCTAGACATGATTATGGCCTTGTCTGGTATAAATAAAAAAGTTAGTTGAAAAGAGTCAACAGTGTAGAAACAATGATCCAGAGAAAGAGAACAAAGAGGGCTTTTTTTTTTACTATTCAATAAAGAAAAAAAATATATTTGCTGTGAAAGTACATGATATTCTAGGGTGCCCATGAAAGCTTTTTTCAGTGTACATATACTGTAATATGGTTAGTATAGCATAGTTAATACAGCAATATCTGCAGTATAAATATCTTCTAGACCATGTGATGATATGACGACTAAAAAATGCCCACCCAGTATATCTGCCAGCCCACCCTTCTATAGCTGTCAAGAACCGGGCCTGATTTTTTTACTATTTACCTCCCAAACTCTGGAACAATCTAGCTAACACTGTTCGGGAGGCAGACACACTCTGTCAGTTTAAATCTAGATTAAAAACCCATCTCTTTAACTTGGCTTACACATAACACACTAACACATTTATATAATTCAAATCCGTAAAAGGATTGATTGGCTGCATTAATTAGGTCAACCAGAACCAGGAACACTTCCCATAACACCCAATGTACTTGTTACATCGTTAGAAGTATGGCATCTACGCTAATATTAGTCTGTTTCTTTCTTATTGTCTTTTTTTTTTTTTGTCAAATTCCGCAGTTTTGAATGGAAAGTAGGTCTGCCATTTACACGATTCATGTAATTCATAATGACGACAATAGCATTTTTCTGTTTTGCGTTTTCAGCAATACAACTGAAATTGAATGGGTGCATATTTGAAAATAAAAATCTTATTTGCAGTTCAGATTGATTACTTTACAAAAATTCTTATTCTTGTTCTTTTACTCTTCTTTTAATTTATTCCCCTAAATCCATTTAAATCCTTTATTTATTTAGTTTCTTTAAATAAATACCATTACCATAGTGGTCTGGTCTTTATATTTTCTTCAAAACAATTGGTCCCTCCAATGTTCTAGACATGATTATGGCCTTGTCTGGTATAAATAAAAAAGTTAGTTGAAAAGAGTCAACAGTGTAGAAACAATGATCCAGAGAAAGAGAACAAAGAGGGCTTTTTTTTTTACTATTCAATAAAGAAAAAATATATATTTGCTGTGAAAGTACATGATATTCTAGGGTGCCCATGAAAGCTTTTTTCAGTGTACATATACTGTAATATGGTTAGTATAGCATAGTTAATACAGCAATATCTGCAGTATAAATATCTTCTAGACCATGTGATGATATGACGACTAAAAAATGCCCACCCAGTATATCTGCCAGCCCACCCTTCTATAGCTGTCAAGAACCGGGCCTGGTGGCACTACAAAAATTCTGGGATCGTTTACTTAATCTTACTCCAAAATCCTTTCTTTCTTCTGTAAAATATAAAAGGGACCATTTTGAAGGCACGATATTCTTCAAAAACTCATCTTTTGTGAGAAATAAAGACTAAGAGTAAATAATGACTGTTTTCATATTTTTGTAGCTCAGCCGTTTTCGAAACAGTGTGGTTTTTTCAGTAATGAGAAAGCAAGCATGATTTTGCTCCCTACAGCTTCTCCGCAAGGAATGTGTCATTCATGCATGAAAATGTTGCCTAGGTGGGCAACTACAGTCAATGCAATCTAGCAAAATTCTCCTTTCAAACCACACAGGAATGAGAAAATGTATTTTTCAAACAAAAGAAATGCTGATTCATAGCTGAATATGAAACTGCCCTTTAATAGGCACACTGTGAAACAATGAAAAAAGGTTGCGTGTCACCTCTACACAAATTTCCACAGGGGAGAACAGAGGGTCAAGGGCAGCCAGGACGTATTGATTGAAAGCCCATGCTGCTCTCTCCAGGAGTCTGTTTACCGCAAAAGGCTGCTCATGTTCATTTGATATTTAAATAATGCATAAATGAGGCTGCCAGCACCATCTGTTACAGAGGTGAAAGACATGATATGCATTTCCTTGGCACTTGTGTGCTGAGGTGGGAGACACAAGTGCACTCTGCAGTCAACTGAGGGTCTTGTGGTGTATTTGCATAAGGACAGAGACAAGAATCAAGCTCGAGTTTGAACTAAGAAACAGTCTGAAAACAGTCAAAAACGGACAGTTCGCCCAAAAATGAAACTTTCAAGTTGCTCCAAACCTGTATGAGTTTCTTTCTTCTGTTGAACACAAAAGAAGATATTTGGAAGAATGTTGAGAACCAAATTGACTTCCACAGTATTTTCTTCCATATTATAGAAGTTAATGGCTACTGGCAACTGTTTGGTTACCAACATTTTTCAAAATAGCTTCTTTTGTGTTCAACAGAAGAAAGAAATTCATACAGGTTTGGAGCAACATGAGGGTGAGTAAATTACACCATTTTCATTTTTGGGTGAACTATCTCTTTTTTCACCCCGATGTGAACACATCTAGTAGAGCAAGAGAGAAACACACCCTGTCCAGACGCGACTCGTCCATGCTCTTTGAATACTCCTTGAGTTTGTATTCTTCTCTGTCGATGCGGGAGCTCTCTATGTCAGCAGAAAGATGGGGCATGTTGGACACCCAGGCGACCGTTCGCTCAGAGGCAGGGGTCAAAGGGTTGAGAGTGGATGGAGATTGGGAAGAGCCCTGAGGAAAAGAACACAAGAGCATGTAAGTGTGGAAACAGACGTTTGGGTTGCATCTTTAATATTTAGACTACACAGTTTGAGGTTGGTTAGATTTTTAATGTTTTTGTTTAATATTATTTCAACTTCAAAAAATATATATCGTAAAATGCAATTTATTCCTGTAATGCAAAGCTGAATTTTCAGCATCAGTCTTCAGTGTCACATGTTCCTTCGGAATTCATTCTAATACGCTGATTTGCTGCTCATTTCGAATTATTATCAATGTTGAAAGTTTATTGTTGCTGCTTAATATTTTTTGAAAACTGTGATGCATTTTTTCAGGATTCTTTGATAAATAGAAAGTTTGAAATTTGAAATATAAATCTTTTGTAACATTATAAATGTTGTAGCCTACTGTCACTTTTGATCAATTTACCGTGTCCTTGCTGAATAAAAGTTACATTTTTTTTTTAAAGAAAATTATTAAGTATGCTGATTAATTTTGTTATGCTACTACCTAGGGCTGGGCGATATAGCTAAAAAATATATCAACGATATGTTTCATATCGTTCGGTATCGATAATTATTGACATTTTTTATAACCCTTTTTAAATCAGAGCAATATAATTTTTTTTTTTTTAATTTAACCACTGTATTTTTAATTTGCCCACTTTATTAAGACAAACAACAAATATATATATTATTTTTAAACAGTCAAACACAAAATAAATGTGACGAGAGGGGCAGGGCCGAGAGCCGTGGGAACGGAGCGAGGCCGGTGGAGTAAATGCTAATGCTAGTCAGCAGGTTGAAGCGACCCCAATAACGTGATATTTAGGCCCTGGAATGTGAATTGTACCAGGAGAACCCCGGCAAAAAAAATTGTATTTTACCCCCCAAACGCGATTTTTACTGGGGGACCCCTCGAAAGCAATTGGGATAGTTTTGAGTAGTAATTGGGCGGGTTTTGTAGCGAAAACCTGGCAACCCTGCACCAGACAGAGCTGTCGGCGATTCTTGCTATTGTAAAGTCATGCAGTGTGTAACCTCCTGTCGTTGTTCTCGATCACACAGATTGCATTTAAAAACATATGAGACACAGTGAAATGAAATAAACCTTCAAAAATTCGTGTCGCGTTTTCTAGACGTTAAAACTGTTTTAACTTTGCATGACTTTCTTTGCATCTCTTGCATGAGACGCGAGTGCAGCAGTCATATTTGTCCGTCTAAAAATGTGCTGAATATGCGTTCTGTGTGAATGGCTTGGTTTCGGTTTTAACCTAATCAAGATCTTCTACGCATTGAGCTACTATATTTCTCTAATATTTTGAACGAATAACACAGCAGCGGCGCGTCTCGTGGGCTAGACTAACAAAACATTAAAATGCAACGTCACTTACATCATCATCACCGCATCTCGCGCACCACTGATGACGCTCCCTGACGCACTCCTAACATTCGATTGTAGCATTTTTGCTAATATTACTAATATTGACTAATATTCTTTTTTTTTATTCACAATCTCCTCATCACAGGCAGGCACAGCACTCAATTCAGCATGTGTTCCATGTTTGTGTGAGCTGTCTGCGTCACTCATAACACGTGCCTATATCGTGCGCTATATCGAAAATTTTTATATCGTTATCGATGAAGGTGTACCGTCGATAAATATCGATACCGTTTTATCGCCCAGGCCTACTATTACCAATTAAATTATAGTGCTTTCAGCTCCATTTAACACATTTTACCAGGTTTGAATCCATTTCACATAATTCTGATAATTTTTCTCTAAAATCTGCCCAAAAATAGTCCCTGTGCAGCATCTTCTTGTAGCAAAATAAACGTATTTAAATAATGAGATTTAATACTATGTTTTTCATTTAGATGAATAAATTATAGTGTTTTTTGTTTGTTTTAGTAGATGTATTTATTATAAATATAAGGTGTTTTGCAGTGTTAATGAGATTCTCATTTTTGTGGGTCATAAATATAGCTTTTTTTGAATTTGTAAAAATTATAGCAAACAAGATATTAAATGGCTTTAATAAACTTTCAAAATATTATTAAAATCAGCAAAGAATAATTGTGAAAAACTCCCTGTGTGGCATTTTATATCTTTTTATAGTGAAATAAATATTTATTTAAATAACCACATTTATAACTACGTTTTCCATTCAGACTGATAAATTGTGGCGTTCGTTTGTTTTACTAGTTGTATTTACTATAAAGTTTGATGTTGCCACCTTAAAAAAATCCTCGTTTTTATTTGTGATAAATATTTTATATATTAAATATTTATAATTTGTTAAATTATTGCCCATTAAATGGCTTTAATAAACTTGAAAACAGTTCAGCCCACATTTTTTCAATCACAAATGACTTGAAAAGGATTTTTATAAATAATTTTATAGAGATCACACACAAAAAGAAATATCCAGCTGAAGAAATACTAGACACAAACGCACATACACACACTGATAGCAGAGTGAACAATGGTTTCTGATTGAAACACCTGTTTGCTCATGGTAGGCTTGAGCAGATGCTGTTGCTGGATCTGCTGCCGTTCCTGATGTGATTTGGATTGCTGTGTGGACTGCGGCGTTCCGCCCTGAGAGCCCTGGGATCCCTGGCTCTCTCTGGTGGAGCTCTGCTGATGCGGCAGGCCAGGCGGGGTGCTGTCTTTGACAGACAGCTGCTGCCGAGGACCCTGTTGCCGGCCCCCGAAGCCGGACTCCGGGGACTGGAGCAGGTTTCCACTCTGTGGCCTGGTTTTGCCCGCAGGAGCGGCTGCGGCGGCAGAACTCACGGAAAGCTGATGCGAGGGTTGAGATTTCATGCGCTGCGTGGGAGGAGCCATGGAGCTTTGGCGGGCAGGCTGAACGGTGGAAGGTGGCGTGGCGAGCGATGAATGAGATGTGCCCGTCTGCGATGCCATGCCTGCCATCTGCTGCTGCTCCTGGTCATGAGACACATGCTTAAATAACAACCACCATTTCTGCCACTCATTTTTAAATCATTTTACCCAGAAATTCAGCATAAGCAGCACTAAGCAAAACAAAACGCCAACAAAAGTTTGTGAATCTGTGATGTTTAACGTTTATCTTCTTTGGTTCCTTTTGTTCACTACTGTCACCTGCGTTTTGGTTCCTTGCCAGTGTTGCCTTTGGCTTGCTGAGTTGGGCCTTAAAAGGTAATTAACATTCATAAATCTTATAAATTTCGTATTATCAAATTAGAACAAAACTTGAACTGAATTGAGCTGGGTAATGACACTCTTTTATGTAAATCTGCTTTGAAGTCATTACATAATTGATCAACTTTACACGATTATTGAAATGAATTGAATCAACTCCGAACTAAATTATGTTGAATAATGACACTATTATCTTCTGTAGAGCTGCTTTATATCTGAATCAAATTTGTTTTGTAATTGACACTGGCTGTTAGTGAATTGAATTGAATCAACATGAAGTGACTTGAGTCAATTAATGATGCTACTGCTTTCTGAGAAGCTGTTTTATAGCTGAATTCAATTCATATTGTATATATTATCTTATGCTCCCCAAGGCAATATAACAATACAATATTGTGAACTATTATTGAAATGTTAAATAACGGTTTTCTATTGTGAAATATTATTAAAATTTAAAATACATTATTTATTTATTTATTTATTTATTTATTTATATGTAACCCATTTAATTTCCTGATGAAGATGATGGTGCTCTTGAGCTTCTTTGTAGCATTTGATCATGGTACTTTTGTGGAATTCCTCGCTTCGGGAGAAACCGCCATGGGCGAACTGCGGGATGTAAGAGGGGTGAGAAGCGTCCGGCTCTGGGGCCAGCAGGAGAGGAGGAGGAGGTTGAGCTCGACTGTGCTGGTGGTGAAGCTGAGGCCCATCAGCAGCCAGGTGGAACAGAGGGTTCTGGAAGGAGAGGGGGTAGCGGAGAGCGGCGGCTTGTTGCTGTTGCTGCTGGGACAGCGAGTCGGTGGTGGTTCCCATCTGGCTCAGCTGGCTCAACCTCAGACCCCCGGACATGCTGGAACCCCCGGATCCGGCCGACAT
The DNA here is from genome assembly GCF_001515605.1 of Sinocyclocheilus anshuiensis. Taxonomy (NCBI): domain Eukaryota; kingdom Metazoa; phylum Chordata; class Actinopteri; order Cypriniformes; family Cyprinidae; genus Sinocyclocheilus; species Sinocyclocheilus anshuiensis. The sequence continues at coordinate 226,847 of NW_015552596.1, read as the reverse complement.
ACGCCCTCCAGCGCGCAGCTGACCTCCGAGGCCACCTCCCAAGCCCGCGAGCCCACCGTAGCTGCCGAGGCCGGCAATCGAGGCCTGGGAAGAGTTGAGCATGTCCCCCATAGACTGCAGGTTAGAGACGCTGTTCATTCTTGAGTCCTGGAGGTCCATCATAGAAACATTTTCATTAACACCTACAGCAGAACCTACGGGCGAGAACGCTGCAGATACCTGCCGTGCGCAGCAGGTGTGACGGTTATGAACGTGGTTTGACAGCATGTGTGTATTAACTAAGGTTAAAAGGAAATCATTCACCCAAAAATTGATTAATTTAAGTTATTATTTACTCATGTCGTTAAAAACCTATATGCTGTTATTTTTTCCCCCACAGGAAGTAGAATTATTATGCTTAAAAATTTGCTTATTTTTATTCTTATGCTTTTAATGCATAAAAACAAAAGCCAGGTTGTCCTAGCATTGTCAAAATTTGTAATACTATTTAAATAATGTTACTTACTACATAATTACGCTCAGCTTTTATAGAATATAATAATTTTAACTGAATTCAGAATGAACAAAAAACACAACAAAAGCACCATAAAAATGAATTCATATGACTTAAATAGATTTTTTTCAATGGCTCATTTAAATGTCATTGTTACATTGTGTAAAATATTTCCATTTAAAAAAAATCACAGAATTTACTGATCGTAGTCTATACAGAGGTAAGTTTTTGACATTCATTTTTTACAGCATATTAAAAAAAAAATAAGAATTCAAATAAAAAATACACCCAATTGTCCAAGTAATAATGTCAAGATAAATGACATAATTATTTAAATATTTAAACAAATGTTAATAAATAATTAGCATCAGCTATTAACAGAAATTAATTTAACTGAAATCAAAATAGAAAAAAACACCACAAAGCACCATAAAAGTAGTTCATATGACTTAAATAGATTTTTTCCCCCATATGATTAATTTAAATGTCATTAAGTTACATTTAAGTGTAATTGTATATTGTTTATTGTTTGTGTAAAATATTTCTATTGGAAAAAAATTATAATTTGCTGATTATATTTTATACAAAGGTAAGTTTTTTTTTAGATTATATTTAAGCATCTTAAAGATAATAATTTTTATGATAAATAAAATAAAGAACAAAAGAAATGTCCTAGCAATAATGTCAAAGAAAATGATATTTAATTAATCAAATATTATATTCTATATATTATATTTAAATAACATAATATTATATTTTAGCAATTATATAATATAACAAGAAATCATTTTCAACAGCTTTTACAGGGAAAAAATCAATTGAAATTAATTTAATTTAACCTTTGTAGCAAAAAAAAAATCAAAATTCAAAATTCTGAGACTTATATTTTGAAGCTAAATCAAGTTCCTCTGAAATAGACTACAAAAGTCAAATGAATTTATATAGCACTGAGGCAAAACCTAACATGGCAGGTGCCATTTTTATGTAATTATTTACTTAATTAAATCTTAAATTTGAAGAAGACCTGGAATATAGTGCACAAATAATATGTACTACCTTTATAGTGCTTTTTCGACAGCATTTGTCTCTATGAAAACTGCATGTGATGCAATTTTGCAGTAAATACTCACAGCATTTCAATTTTTGGGTGAACTGTTGACTTTTTGTATGTCACGACCCTGAATCCCAAATGGTGATGCAAGATTAACGTAAAGAATCTCTATCATATGTATTGACTGCACCCACATCATCTCGTAGCCCTCTTTCCATGCTTGGATGGTATTTGACTCTGCAGTAAGCAGGTCAGTGGCGCTTCCTTCTCCCTCAGGAACAAAGCCAACCCTCAGAAAAGCTGGCGAAACGTGTGCTAGGGAGCGAGCTGTTATTCACATGAGAATTCGGACCAGACAGCACTGACCATAGTCATGAAAGGTTTCTAAATGAAAGGGGTTATTATTTAATCAGAACCCCCCACCCAATCAGAAGCACTGTCCTATGGGACTTACCTTTGGGTCTGGATCAGTAATATCAGAACTGCTAGTGCAGTACGCTGGACTAGAGCGGGCCAACGGGGGACGGGCAACATAGAAAACGTCTTTAGATGAGGCTCGGTTAGGATGATCGCGGTCTGCAAACCCCCCCAATTTAGATGAGGCTCGGTTAGGATGATCGCGGTCTGCAAACCCCCCTAATCCGGCCCGGGACGGAGGGGCGCCACCACTGGACATGGCAGAGGTTGGAGAGGGCAGGCGAGTGATCTCGACTGAACTATGTGAGATATGAGAAAGTTAAGATGGAAAATCATATCCACGCTCATTTTCTCCACAAGCAATATTCCTTAAGACATTCACTTAAGCTCAGTTCCAAAACCTAGTGAGCCATATGATGTGATATTGTCATTATTCTTGATTTGTAGTTATTTAATTTATGAATAAAATAAACTCTGATACAGTGTTATTTTAGTATCACTGATATATTATTACTGTTTATGTTAATATTTTGAATTAGATTTTTAAAATATTTTTGTTTTCACTTTAATCTTAGTAAAAGTTTTAATAAAACGTTTACCTTTTTAGTGTTTTTGACATGTTTATTATGTATTTTAATGTCTATATAGTATTTATTTGTTAGTTTTAGTTTATTTAATTTGTTATTTTATACTTCAAGTTAAACTAAACAAAAATGAGAAATGCTGGCAAATATCTGAAATAAAATAAGGTATACAAGCATTATAGATAGTACTATCTATAATGCTTATAGAATAGAAGCATTAAAATAATAACAAAATAAAATAAAATAAAATAAATTGTATGAAAGAAGAACATTCATTTTGATATTCGCTAAAGATTATATTTAACAATGTTATTCAATTATCAGTCTTTTTTTTTTCAGATTCATTTTAAGTGACGGGGAAAAAAAGCTAAATGTTATACTGAAATAATTCCCATAAAAATGAGAAAGCACAATTAAATATTCCGACAACTAAACTAAACGAATGAAAATAAAATAAAATAAAATAAAATGTATTTATAAAAATGTATTAATAAAATGTATACTCTTACCCTTTTTTAAATACAATATTTTACATAATTTTATTATATTTTATAATATGTATACATTGTATTTTAAATGTTTTTATACTGTGTGATAAAAGACTTTATATAAAATATAATACAAATGTGATTTTATAAAAGACAACTAAATTAAATTTTTAATATAGTTACTGTACTAAAACCAATGATTAAAATAGTCTCTGTAAAATAGAATAAAATTGTTTAAAAATAGAAAGCAGAATATAAAAAAAATTCAATTCTGTACATTTCTTTATTTATTCTGCACATTTTTTTATTTATATCACCCATTGCACCTCGATTCAAGTTTGGATAAGGTGCCTAAAAATACAGACTAAGTAGGCAGCTCACTAGGATTTGGAAAATACTTCCTGCAGATGTGACACACATAAAGACAGCAGACTCTACCTGTTGAGGTCTCTCATCATGATGTTCTGGAACTCAGACGAGATACCCCTGTTGAAGCTGGGCCTGGAGAGCAGTCTTTCCGTCTGTCTCTCTGGAGGCGGTCTGTCCATCTGATGACTGGGCTGTCGCTGGAGGTGAGGGTTACGAAGGGCCATGCTGATGTCATTCAGAAGGCGGGGCAATGGTCCGAGTTTGATGATAGCATCCTTTGGCACGGTAACAACAGACTGATGACCGATTGCAAACATAAGCAGACAATCACAGTCATCTTTATCTAGACTATCAAAACAGCATCTACCTTGCTTAGCTGTGCCATGACTTCCCACAGAAGACTGTGCAGGATCGAGAGCTCCCTTCCCAAGTCGATGTAGCCCTCAAAAGCAGCTGCGTTGCTCACGCTGTCGAGATTGGAGATCTCGTACAGGAACTGCTGCATGGAGCCCCACTCCATCTCTAAAAACTCATTCATAAAGCACATGTACTCCTCCTTACTGCCAAACCTGTAACACAGTGAGGAATCGGTAAGGACACGGGGTTGATACGGTCAGCTTTGAATGTTACCACATTGATAATGATGATAATGTGAATGATCTTTATGTTCATCATCAGTAACGGCTGCACAGTTTTTTATAGCTTAATGGTTAATGATCTGGGCTGACAGCCCAAATGTCATAATTCAACCCATAATTTTGGGGGTAAAGAGATCCCCATCACCACCGTGTCCTTGAGCAAAGACACTTGAACCCAAGTGAAGGATTTAAGTGTACCATATGTTGGTTCTTTGGACGGAAGAATAACAATTAAAGCATAAATATGTGACCCTGGACCACAAAACCAGTCTTAAGTTGCACGGGGATATTTGTAGCAATAGCCAAAAAAACATTGTATGGGTCAAAATTAGATTTTTCTTTTATGCCAAAAATCATTAGGATAAAGATCATGTTGCACGAAGATATTTTTTTTCAATTTCCTACCGTAAATATATCAAAACTAAATTTTCGATTAGTAATATGCATTGCTAAGAACTTAATTTGGACAACTTTAAAGGCGATTTTCTCAATATTTTGATTTTTTTGCACCCTCAGATTCCAGATATTCAAATAGTAGTCTCTCGAACAAAATATTGTCCTATCCTAACAAACCATACATCAATGGAAAGCTTATTTATTCAGCTTTCATATGATGTATAAATCTCAATTTTGAAAAATTGACACTTATCATGATCACAATTAGGGATGCACTGATATTAAAATTCTGGCTGTTACGATAACGATGATATGTATTTGCCTAAATTAGGGGTGTGACGGTACATTCAAATGAAAGAATCAAATGAAATAAAATAAAAATATTTGGTTGATAACCAGTATCAACATATCATGTATTCCAAATCAAATTAGTTTATAACCAATTTGGTTCCATTATATTATGCATCTTGAAACAGAATGGGGAAAAGGAGAAAGAACAAAATAAATATCAGATGATAAAATAAAATAAAATAAAATATTGGTCGATAACCAATATGATCCCAATATATCATGCATCCCCAATCAGAATGGTTAACCTTCTGAAAAGACCAGCATGAATGCAAGCTACTGTGCTCTCATAATGCAGCAGGAAATGATGACATGGTAAGAAAGTGTGTACTGACTTTGAGAAGTTTGCAAGGTTCTGCACAACTTTGGCTATGAGGGTGAGTGTGCGTGAAGTCTGCTCATCGGGGTACTCCTGTGTGAGGTTGAATAAAGATGGTGACATGACGGCTGGACACAGGAAGCGCAGGAAGAGGGAACCACTGATCAGTCGATCTGCAATGTCTTCTCTTCCCCTCTCAGCACATCGAACACGCCAGGACGCAAACACCTCTTTTAGTTCTCTTGAAAACGCACTGGGAAAAACAAATAATGCAGATTATTTCCATTTAGATTTAAGCAGTTAGTGTGATATCATATTTTCACTGCATCTTCATGTAAAATATATTAAAATATAGGCTGGAAATTCAGGATGAAGGATAATGTGAATTGTTATCATTTACCAGTTTTCTCTATATGTTTCATATAATATTCATCATGCAATCTTAAAGGTTGTTAAGAAGATCATAGCTATCATTAAACAGTTGTTTAGGCACTCAAACTGTTATGTGACCCTGGACCACAAAACCAGTCTTAAGTTGCACGGGGATATTTGTAGCAATAGCCAAAAAAACATTGTATGGGTCAAAATTTCTTTTATGTTTTATGCCAAAAATCATTAGGATAAAGATCATGTTGCACGAAGATATTTTTTTTCAATTGTAAATATATAATATATCAAAACTAAATTTTCGATTAGTAATATGCATTGCTAAGAACTTAATTTGGACAACTTTAAAGGCGATTTTCTCAATATTTTGATTTTTTTGCACCCTCAGATTCCAGATATTCAAATAGTAGTCTCTCGAACAAAATATTGTCCTATCCTAACAAACCATACATCAATGGAAAGCTTATTTATTCAGCTTTCATATGATGTATAAATCTCAATTTTGAAAAATTGACACTTATCATGATCACAATTAGGGATGCACTGATATTAAAATTCTGGCTGTTACGATAACGATGATATGTATTTGCCTAAATTAGGGGTGTGACGGTACATTCAAATGAAAGAATCAAATGAAATAAAATAAAAATATTTGGTTGATAACCAGTATCAACATATCATGTATTCCAAATCAAATTAGTTTATAACCAATTTGGTTCCATTATATTATGCATCTTGAAACAGAATGGGGAAAAGGAGAATGAACAAAATAAATATCAGATGATAAAATAAAATAAAATAAAATATTGGTCGATAACCAATATGATCCCAATATATCATGCATCCCCAATCAGAATGGTTAACCTTCTGAAAAGACCAGCATGAATGCAAGCTACTGTGCTCTCATAATGCAGCAGGAAATGATGACATGGTAAGAAAGTGTGTACTGACTTTGAGAAGTTTGCAAGGTTCTGCACAACTTTGGCTATGAGGGTGAGTGTGCGTGAAGTCTGCTCATCGGGGTACTCCTGTGTGAGGTTGAATAAAGATGGTGACATGACGGCTGGACACAGGAAGCGCAGGAAGAGGGAACCACTGATCAGTCGATCTGCAATGTCTTCTCTTCCCCTCTCAGCACATCGAACACGCCAGGACGCAAACACCTCTTTTAGTTCTCTTGAAAACGCACTGGGAAAAACAAATAATGCAGATTATTTCCATTTAGATTTAAGCAGTTAGTGTGATATCATATTTTCACTGCATCTTCATGTAAAATATATTAAAATATAGGCTGGAAATTCAGGATGAAGGATAATGTGAATTGTTATCATTTACCAGTTTTCTCTATATGTTTCATATAATATTCATCATGCAATCTTAAAGGTTGTTAAGAAGATCATAGCTATCATTAAACAGTTGTTTAGGCACTCAAACTGTTTTAAAAAAGGTGTGGTGCACTTAAATATACACCGTGATACTTTTTTCGATGAATGCAACATTCAAAAGAACAACATTTATTTGAAATAGAAATCTTTTGTAACATTTTAATGTGTGTGTGCGTGTGTGTGTGTGTGAGTGAGAGAAGACTGCGTAAATGGTCTATAAAAGGATGGTCTATGTCAGCACTGTAACTAACCAATGAGAGTTGACAATTTTGCAGAGTGCGAGCTCACAGCACATCCGGAGGTTGGCTTGATGTTCGGGCAGCACAGAAGGTGGAGTCCTCATTGGGTCGACTTCACAGTTCTCCTCTGACTCATACAGCGCTCGGATAAAATCCCCTGAAACCAAATGAAACCATTAATGTGTGAGCGTACAGCGACTGAGACAATGATAGTGTGAGGAAGTCTCACCTAAAACGTCTTTGAGGTACTTGTGTCCGATGAGTTTGAGGTACTCTTCTATGGCTTTGGTGGCCAGGGTGTTCTCTCTGAAGATCAGGTGCTCTCGATCGATAAATCGGTCCACCTCACACATCGCCATGTCTGAAAGAAAATCCTTGTGCAGAGCAAAAGAAGAGACATCTGTAATCACTTCACAATTACCTTACATATAATTAAACTTAGTGAGTTGCCTTGTTGTCTACTGTCGACATATGCAGTCTCCTAATTGTGATAGAACCAAATAAGTGAGTGATTTGGAGTGTCCTGCAAAGGCAGCAACAGTGTTGTTATTGTTATAAAAAAAAATTTGGTAATTGAAATAAATGTTAACTGAAATCTAAAAAGTAGATACAAAATGTATAAGTTACATGAAATGTAGAAATGTTGCCTTGGCAACTAAGTGAAATAAGTGAACTATTTTATGAAAAAAAAAAAGTTGAAGTACTGAAATTACTAAAACTAAAACTGTAAGAAAAATAAATTTTATTCGCACTTGCACAGAGAGTTTGATGTTTGAACTAACAATCCGATTCTCTAAAATGCATAAAAATACATATACACAAATATCAGATAAAACACTATTTTTCCAATAGTTTTCAGTATTTAATGAAATATTAGCAGGTCTACATTAAGTCGCAGATTTTTTCAACATGGTAATATATTACACACACATTTTCATTTCCCGAAATGCATACATAAAAATAACAACATATACACATATTAAGTAAAATAGTCAATTTTCAATAATTTTCACTATTAAATCAAATATTAGAAGGTCATTAGCAGTCTTCTGCTAATTTTCTCTGACTTTTGGATTTAACATGGTAAAATGTTATACATGGAGAGGAAAGCATCTAATTGGCTAATTAAAATAATGTTCTTTACTTAACTCAGTCTTTGTCATACTATTTTGGGTCAGGAGCACACATATGATGTTCTAAAATGCTGTCTAGTTAGGCAGCTCACTAGGTTTTTGGAACATAGTAAATAACCTACTTACAACAACAAACATTATTCAAACAAAGTTATACCTTGGCCTTCCCTGTGCTCTGCAGGATGTGCACCAGAGCACAGGCCACTTCCTCTTTGCTCTTGACACTCAGCAGCGGCTCCAGAACGGCGCACAGCGTACGGTAGTTGTTGGTCACATACTCTGCGAACTCTTTATACAGCTCCATCGGCAGGATGCTCATGGTCTGAAAGCGCGACTTGAGCCGCAGGGAGGCGTTGATGATTTTGCCCCCTCCAACACCGCCACCCTTGGCCAGGACACTGGGCTGAATGACGGGGTACCATTGCTCCACAAACTGACGACCAGTGATGCTGGAAATGGGAATGCTGATCAAGCCCAGATATGTGCTCTTCTCCTGTTATGGTCAAAGAAATTGATGAAACAAATGATGATCATTCACCTTAAGATAGCAGGATGCTAATGAAATGCCAGTGTCCTTTAGCTACAATCAATTGCAGCAAAGTCAGAAACTGCTGAATTGCTTGACAAGTGCACTTTTGTATTTTGTACTTTTTATTTTCTTTGAGTTTTGCATTTCCTGCTGAAAAAGGAAGTTGGAGTAAGACATATCAAAGGCTCATCTTTGTTTATATTTTTAATTGACAATTGCCTTGAAGCATTATTAGTTTTTGAGTCTATGGGAGTCATTTAACATATTTTTATATACACACTTTAATTTTTAAATAATAATTAATTTATAAACAATATTAAATATAAATAAATAAAATTAATAGATATTAATATATGCATATACTGTATATGTTGTAAAAAATATTATATTTATTAATTGTGTGTATATATATATATATATATATATACATATATAATGTACATTTATTAATGCATAAATTATGCACACACATAATAATGAATATATACACAAATATTATATATATTGAATATTATATATTTGTATATTATAAAAAATATTTAATAAAAATACTATTAATATTATGCTACTATACACTTTTGATTATATAGAATTACATTTATATTAGCATAAAATATAGCACTTAATTTTTTTAATATATTTTCTTTTTAAAATACATATTTTTATATGTACATTTTTTATTTTTTATATATATATATAAAGAGTGTGAGGTGGTCCTTTACCTTGCGTCTTTTCTTGTCTGTCTCTTTGTAAAGATGAAGGCGGAGGTTGCGGACAGCTGGCAGGTTGTTGAACTCAAAGTGCTCACCCCAGAAGACAGTATCGGTTCGGGGTTTGCTGGTGGTGCGGGCGTATAGCATGTCATCCAAGCACAGTTCACAATAATAGCGCTTTTTGGGTGGGAGTTCACGTGCCTCGATGATCCACAGCTTCAGAACGTTGTCGACGCGTCGACTGTTGTCCTGGGTATGGGAAACACAGACAGTAATGCCAACACAATCATATTTGCAGCATATAAACTGTAAGCGAGGGTGGTGAGGGGGTTTGCAGCACTTCAAATGTGTCATCAAGCATGCGGACAGACAGGAGAGACTGCAGTGATTTAGAAAGGATAATGATCTGAACTACTGTTAGTCTAACATCTACAGCGTGTCTAAAGTGCCGGAGTGGTCTCACAGCCTTGAAGAATTATTTGCTAGCATTATTTGCAAAAAAAAAAAAAAAACAGTTTTTGAGTCTATGGGAGTCATTTAACATATTTTTATATACACACTTTAATTTTTAAATAATAATTAATTTATAAACAATATTAACCCAGAAGACAGTATCGGTTCGGGGTTTGCTGGTGGTGCGGGCGTATAGCATGTCATCCAAGCACAGTTCACAATAATAGCGCTTTTTGGGTGGGAGTTCACGTGCCTCGATGATCCACAGCTTCAGAACGTTGTCGACGCGTCGACTGTTGTCCTGGGTATGGGAAACACAGACAGTAATGCCAACACAATCATATTTGCAGCATATAAACTGTAAGCGAGGGTGGTGAGGGGGTTTGCAGCACTTCAAATGTGTCATCAAGCATGCGGACAGACAGGAGAGACTGCAGTGATTTAGAAAGGATAATGATCTGAACTACTGTTAGTCTAACATCTACAGCGTGTCTAAAGTGCCGGAGTGGTCTCACAGAATGATGAGTCATTAGAACCATCAAAATGCCACTTTCTACTGGCAATCATAGATGCATTAAATATAAAAAAGTGATTTGAAAAACTGATTTCCAAAGCTCCAGTCCTTTTATTAAAAAAAATAAAGCGAAGATAACATGCTACAGTCATGAAAAAAAAAATCTGTACATTCTAAAACAATAAATAGCAATTAAACTCAATAACTGTAATTATAATATTTATTATTATCATTATAAATATAAAGTACATTTTATGTTTATATATTTATATTTACAAAACATTATTATTAATAAATTTAGATTTATAATATTTATATATATAATCTGAATTTATGTCTATCCTAAAGTAATAAATAGCAATAATAATAATTATTATTTTATGAACAAAATGTGTTTTATAAATATATTTATATAATTTAAATGTATATATTAAATTTCTGTCCATCCTATAATAATAATAATAGTAATAATTGTTATTGTTAATAGATATGACATTTTCCTGACATTAATACATTTATTATAAATAAACATAGCTAAATTTATAAATGTAAATGTGACAGTGAAGGTAATTTGATTTGATTTATTATTAATATATTTATATTTAGAATATTTATATTTATATATGATCTGAAGTTCTGACCGCACACACATAATAATGAATATATACACAAATATTATATATATTGAATATTATATATTTGTATATTATAAAAAATATTTAATAAAAATACTATTAATATTATGCTACTATACACTTTTGATTATATAGAATTACATTTATATTAGCATAAAATATAGCACTTAATTTTTTTAATATATTTTCTTTTTAAAATACATATTTTTATATGTACATTTTTTATTTTTTATATATATATATAAAGAGTGTGAGGTGGTCCTTTACCTTGCGTCTTTTCTTGTCTGTCTCTTTGTAAAGATGAAGGCGGAGGTTGCGGACAGCTGGCAGGTTGTTGAACTCAAAGTGCTCACCCCAGAAGACAGTATCGGTTCGGGGTTTGCTGGTGGTGCGGGCGTATAGCATGTCATCCAAGCACAGTTCACAATAATAGCGCTTTTTGGGTGGGAGTTCACGTGCCTCGATGATCCACAGCTTCAGAACGTTGTCGACGCGTCGACTGTTGTCCTGGGTATGGGAAACACAGACAGTAATGCCAACACAATCATATTTGCAGCATATAAACTGTAAGCGAGGGTGGTGAGGGGGTTTGCAGCACTTCAAATGTGTCATCAAGCATGCGGACAGACAGGAGAGACTGCAGTGATTTAGAAAGGATAATGATCTGAACTACTGTTAGTCTAACATCTACAGCGTGTCTAAAGTGCCGGAGTGGTCTCACAGAATGATGAGTCATTAGAACCATCAAAATGCCACTTTCTACTGGCAATCATAGATGCATTAAATATAAAAAAGTGATTTGAAAAACTGATTTCCAAAGCTCCAGTCCTTTTATTAAAAAAAATAAAGCGAAGATAACATGCTACAGTCATGAAAAAAAAAATCTGTACATTCTAAAACAATAAATAGCAATTAAACTCAATAACTGTAATTATAATATTTATTATTATCATTATAAATATAAAGTACATTTTATGTTTATATATTTATATTTACAAAACATTATTATTAATAAATTTAGATTTATAATATTTATATATATAATCTGAATTTATGTCTATCCTAAAGTAATAAATAGCAATAATAATAATTATTATTTTATGAACAAAATGTGTTTTATAAATATATTTATATAATTTAAATGTATATATTAAATTTCTGTCCATCCTATAATAATAATAATAGTAATAATTGTTATTGTTAATAGATATGACATTTTCCTGACATTAATACATTTATTATAAATAAACATAGCTAAATTTATAAATGTAAATGTGACAGTGAAGGTAATTTGATTTGATTTATTATTAATATATTTATATTTAGAATATTTATATTTATATATGATCTGAAGTTCTGACCATCCTAAAATAATAAATAGCAATTATTATTATTATTATTATTATTATTATTATTATTAAATGAACTTTATATTCAAAATATTATTATATTTATATTAACCCTTCATTTATTAATCATAGACTTATAATACTAATAATATAGTTATAATATTCAACAAATAAAATGAAGTATACTGTTCTGATTGTGGATATCTAATTTACTTGTTACTGAGCACCTTAAAACTTTGAAAATCTTTCAAAACAGTAGTGAACACATGGTGATGATTTCACACATTCACACAAAGCTAACATTGCACTCATAAACATAACTTAGTTTTCTGTTGGACTGGTAAAAACCTGTGCAACCTGAATCCCAAAAGTTATGTATTAATTCTGATTAGAGCTTTCTGGTTGTACTTTCCAGTTTTGACGGTCAGTGAACAGATGGAGACTCCATCTGTGACTACCTCAAAGAAACTATGGTAAAACCCCACTGTATTCCTATGGTACATGTCCAAAATCATGATATTATCATGGTAACATATGTTCAACTCTTTTGAGTGCTTCAGTGGTTTGCTGTGAACTTATCAGTGATGCACATCTGTGGCTTTTTCTACCACTTCAGAAACTTCTTCAACTAATCAGCTAATAAACTAATGAACACCCTTGGTCTGTCCTCATTTATTGTAATATTGACAACGCATCTGTTGCAAGACTGAGCGGGCCGATCATTTTTGGACGCCTGTGCCCATGTTCTCCACACAACACGATTCAGCCCAAACTCCCGCTGCCTGAACATCTGGACGAGTCAATCCACACCGCTCTCTTTTCAAAGCCCACCCATTCAAAACCCTCATGACAGACACAGCCAATAGACATCTGCAGGTGAATCCAGCATTCTGTATCAGCCTTTGGGATACATCTAAGTATACCAGACTAAAAAAAGAAAGCATTTGTTTCATTATGAGGCAGGACAGCACATGGAAGCTGTTTCAAGTTCATTCAGGAATCCGACAAGTATACCAGTAGAGGGTGAAATGAGTGTAAAGATGGAAATGACAGGAGAGGTTGTTACTGAAGTAGACTGATGCAGTCATGGAAGAAGAGGAAAGAGAGTCGAGAGCTCTACTTTTCTTTTTCTTCTTTACACTCACTTTGTTTGGTTTGACAGCTCTCTGCAGATTCTCTATCCATTTGTCTCGCTCCGCAGCCGACCGACAGGCAAAACACTTTGTTCCTGAAGAAGTTATAACCTAAGTAAAGGAATGAGGAGTTTCACTATTTCAACCATCAGCGTAATTATGAGACAGAGCAACAAAATTCCACAGGGCACTGGAGTTAATACAGTCACACATTTGATGATTTAAGATTAAATGTGATTTCTGTGTCAATAGTGGCACCAAGTGAAACTGACAGAACATTCACAGATTTCTTTGTTGTTCTTCATTTCATAGAATGATAGAGCAATATATATACAGTATATATATATATATATATACACAGTATCTCACAGAAGTGAGTACACCCCTCACATTTTTGTAAATATTTTATACAAAAACTTTCAAAAAATATTTTCACCCCTAAGTGAAAATGTCCAAATTGGGCCCAAAGTGTCAATATTTTGTGTGGCCACCATTATTTTCCAGCACTGCCTTAACCCTCTTGGGCATGGAGTTCACCAGAGCTTCACAGGTTGCCACTGGAGTCCTCTTGCACTCCTCCATGACGACATCACGGAGCTTAGATAGATAGATAGATAGATAGATAGATAGATAGATAGATAAATAGATAGATAGATAGATAGATAGATGTAGAAATACATTTAAATATGTGAAATTGCTCCATTAGAACTGTACTAAATTAATCAATCATGCAACTTATGAGTCTGAAGTGTATAGTTTGCTCTAGATCACCTCAAAACAGTACTCCTGCCCGAGTATACTGGAGTGAACAGGCTTGATGACCGCATCTTCATCAAGTGTCAGATCCAAGGCCTCGGCTGCGCTGCTGGGAGACAGCAAAGACTCATGGGAGTGTGATTCTTTGAAGCTCTGCATCAGACGAGTCCTGTGAGGGAGCAAGAACAGCAGGTCTGAGAGAGAAGACGCTCACAGGTTGAGCTTACATCACACGCCGACATGACGAGGTCAGTATTTCATTTGATATTACACAAGTCGACTTTCCTTGGAAGTTCTTTTTCTGTGATTTATGGAGAACAACATCAGCCTCTATCACGAATCATGAGATAAATCATGAGCAATTGAACATTTGGCGAGAATTCACTAAGAATCAATAGCTTAGTGTTTAGTTTATTGGAAATGCTGAAATGCATCCCACCCACCCACACACACACACACACACACACACACACACATACACTCACTTCACAGTTTACAGCCACAAAACCTTGAAAGAGTTGAAGAGAAGATTGACAAGCTTATCGAGAACAATTATATAAATATCAAGAGAAAAAGTATGATAAAATGTTAGATCCCTACTAGTGATGTATCGCTTCCCCTGCGTCTTCTGAGACTCACTGTATATGTATACATTCAGCCTCACAGCGTTAAGTACATACAGTGTGGGGGAGAGAGAGAGAAAGAGATGGAAGGTATAAAAATAGACCCAAAGGAGTGAGTCAGAATGAAAGAAATGATAGAGCGAGTGGAGGAGGGAGGGGGGGAGAGAGAGAGAGAGAGAGAGAGAGAGAGAGAGAGCAAGTAGAGAGACAGCAAGAGACTTCTCAGAGGAAATCAAAATGTTCCGTAAACCGTGGGAACTGAAAGGAGGAAGACAAAGACAGACAGACAGACAGACAGACAAACAGAATGAAGGACTGAGCAGTAACAAGAGGACAACAGGACAGAGATGGAAAAATGACTGTTCTGTTTCAAGGAACACAAAAGAAGATGTTTAGCAGGATGACCAAGGAGCTTTTATCCATACAAAGAAAGCAGGGGCTGTCAAGCTACAAAAATGATATTAAAGCACCAAAAAATTATCATAAAAGTAGTCTCACGAACTCATGCACTATTTATCAATTGTCTGCTGAATTAAATCATTGATATAATTGAATTTATATAAATATATTTATATGAATATAATTTATATTTATATACATTTACACACACACACACACACACACACACAAGGAAGATGATACTTTTATTCAGCAAAGATGCATTAAAAAGATCAAAAGTGACAGTCATTTATAATGTTACAAAATATTTATATTTCAAATAAATGTTGTTCTTTTGAACTTTCTATTTATCAAAGAATCATAAAAAGTAGCACGATTTGTGCAAAACATATTAAGCAGTACAACTGTTTTCAACAATGACAATAAGAAATGTTTCATGAGCAGCAAATCAGCATATTAGAATGCTTTCTGAAGGATCATGTGACACTGAAGACTGAAAATTCAGCTTTGCCCTAATAAATATATTACATAAAATATATTTTAAAACAAAACAATTATTTTCTGTAATATTTATTTGTATTTTGCAATATGTATTGTAAAATTATTTTCTGTAAAATATTTTCTGTAAAATGTATTGTATTTTGTAATATTTATTATATCACAATATTACTGTTTTACTGTATTTTTGATCAAACAAAAACAGCCTTGGTGAGCATAAAATAACACTTCTATTTGTGGACTTTCAGTGTATTTTGATAACATTTTACTTTTTAGTGAATATTTATTTTAAATTTTTCATGTATTTCTTATTTTTTGTATTTTTAATAACATTCAAAATGCATTCTAATTACACTGCAAACATAAAAAAAAAATTAAACATTAAGGTGATCGAAACAATCTTGCAATACAACCGCAAACTAATCAGCGGGGTGCTTTCGATTTTACATGTTTTATCTCATACTGTACATTTTATTTTTGAACATAACATCCATCCTCCTTTATGTTTGGCTTTTGAGCAGGCGAGGAGACTGGGATTATTCTTCTTGGAAAGCTATTATGTATTTAGCAACTGAGACGAACAAAGTCTGTTCATTGCACAAAGCTATCATACAAGCCACTTTTATGGAGTTTTATTTTTATATTTTATTCAGCCTGACAGGATAATTCACCATTAACTTTCATTTGTATGGAAAAAACCATTTGGACATTTTCCAAAGATCCTCATTTTGTGCTTGGAACGACACTCGGAACAGAATTTGGATGAATTATCCCATTCACATCTACACAAACAAGCTTTTGGGACGCGGTCAGTCAAATCCAAAAGATAAGTGAGGTTTCTACACAAAATTCCAACGCATAATTGCTGGCATATCAAATTTGATTGGATCCTGACTATCAGTTCTCTTTGAGATCAGGACTGAAATTCTGCCCCCACGCTGCCACTCCAGCTGTTAGACTCCATTTGTGCATCATACCACAATCCAGCTCACTCCCATTCCAGTTAAGGGTTGAATCAAACGATTATATGAAAGAGGAGTTGTCTGTTTGAATTACTCAAAACGGTCAGCAGCACAGCCTTCATTTCAAAGCTACAACACAGCGAAAACATCCTCTTTGAAAACCAAACGTCAGTGGAGCACTTCCCTGTCCAAACTGAGCAATGAACTTCAAAAACCATGACCTGCCTTTTTCTAGAAGACCACAGGCTGACCGTGGGTGAGCTTAGAGCTCTGAGCATGAATAAATGAATGAATAAACCGTGACAAGAGCACCTCAGCACCTGTCGGGATGCTTGAAGAAGGATATTAAGGAATTTTCCAGATTGAGAGATTTAAACTCCAGTACAAACCAGCCTTTAACGGAGCATTTCATCCAAAAATCATGATTTGCTGACCTCTATTTTATTCCAATCTGACACTATTTTTAATTCTTTTATGAAACACAAAACGACTCCTTCACTCTCTCTCTCTCTACCTTACCATATAATGCAATGCACTAGTCATTTGAACTCTTTTTATGATGCTTTTCTGGTGCTTTTTTGGAGTTTGACAGTATAATTCACCACAAACCACTGAAAAAAGAGCAGTTTGGATCTCATTTTGTGTTTCACAGAAGAAAGAAAATAACACATGCACATTTGTGAGTGAACTATCCCTTCAAAGGGATAATAAGCATTCTGTCATCTTTGACTGACCCTCATGTTGTTTCAAACCTGTATGAGTTCTTTCCCTTCTGTTGAACACAAAAGAAGATATTTTGAAGAATGTTTGTGGCCAAACAGTTAACGGTAGCCATTGACTTCCATAGTCAACATAAGAAAGTTCAACTCGTACAGGTCTGGAACAACTTGAGGGTGAGTAAATGATGACAGAATTTTATTTGTTGGGCAAACTGTCCCTTTTTGACTGTACAACACTCATTCACACCAATGTATGGTGGCCGAGAGAGCTCAACGCGCTGCAAATGAAAAAACACATGCAAATAGAAAAAAAAAAAACACCAGCAACTTAAGAAAACATCTTCATCAGTTTGACAACACACATGCTGCAAATACTCACAGACCACATCGGAAATGTGACGAACCTGGCTGAGACATGCTTATCAATGTCTCCTCTGAAAGGTTAATATAGTTACCATGGTAACCACAAATTGCTCATGGTTTTGCTACACTAACAATAGTTTAACCATGGTATTTGTACAACTTTGGTAATCAATACACCAAAAAAAAAAACATGATAACTACCGTGTAGCAAATCCATGGTTAAATTAAATCCAATAGTAACCATTTGGTTTTATTTGTAGTAAAACCATGGTTAATTTTCGTAAGGGTTCTGTTGTGGTCTGTGCTACTTGCAATGTTTTTCTGTATTGTGCGTATTTGCAGCACGTTTCTGTATTTTGAGTATTTGCAGCACGTGTTGTCAAACTGATGATGATGATGTTTTCTTAATTTGCTGGTGCTTTATCTATTTGCATGTGTTTTGTTAAGTTGCAGCGCATTGAGCTCTCGGCCACCGTACCAAAGAGGCTTTGAAGTGGAATATCTTGACACGGCACTGTTTCAGCATGGCATTATGGGAGGAAGAGTTTGGACGGTACCGGTCCTGGTCGGCGCTGCGGAAACGAGGGAGGATCATGTGGCGGAAGCTGCTGGTTCGGTCCAGTTTGGGCTGACTCTTGGCCCGCTTAATGGACCCCTTCAGTCTTCTACTGAGAAAACTCTGAAAAAAAGAACAGACTCAGAATTAATATGCATGACCACAGAACACAAACCTAAGGAAATGATTATTTGGATTGCATAGTCAGATACTTGAAAATGTAAAAACAGGCAGTATTCTTTTCTTTTTTTTTTACACTTTATGATGGCTTTATAAACTAACCATAAAACATACAGCATGCAGGAAGTTATGTTAAATAATTTACAGATAAAGTATTTTAACATTGAAAAAAAAAAAAACATGCTTCATCTTTATCCAAGCCTTTGTGATAATGACAAAAAAATAGACACAAAAAATGGAATAAACTTTAAAAATAGTTTTATAAAAATATTTATTATAACTATTATTTATAAAATATTTAGAATATGTAATATTATAATAAAAAGACTAAAAGGAGTAAAGTGTAAAAACAGTTTTATATGTATTTATATTTTAGTTTTATATAGTTTTTTATATAAATTGATTTATTTTATTACTAATTATATGGAGATGAGTGATTAATATAAA
>NW_015552596.1:187608-207729 GCF_001515605.1 Sinocyclocheilus anshuiensis | reverse complement strand
TGGTCCAGGGTCACATATATATATATATATATATATAAATATATTAAAATTGCTTTAAAATAATTGCATTTTTTTATTATTAATAACATAAATTCTAATAAAAATTATTATAACTAATTATTTTTTTAAAAAGCAATTCGTTATATGTATTATTATATAAAAAAAACAAAATGGACTTAAGTTTAAAAATTATTTTATATATTTAACATATTTAATTTGAATATATTTATGTATTAATTTATTATTAATAATATACATAATTATAACATTAATTAGATGAACAGAT
The DNA here is from genome assembly GCF_001515605.1 of Sinocyclocheilus anshuiensis. Classification (NCBI taxonomy): domain Eukaryota; kingdom Metazoa; phylum Chordata; class Actinopteri; order Cypriniformes; family Cyprinidae; genus Sinocyclocheilus; species Sinocyclocheilus anshuiensis. Next base: position 207,443 of record NW_015552596.1, on the reverse strand, counting down.
GCAAAATTGTGGTGCAACTGACTGAAATGCTTTTCCTTTGCTGGTGGCAAAACACTCCAGCAATGTTGTACTATCCACACTCAACCAATAGTGGGAAGTGTTGCTTCATGAATATTTCCTGACGCCTACAGTAAGAACAGAATGGCAACAGCAGGAAAGAGGTTCACGCCACGGCAGAGTAAAAAAAAAAAAAGTTGGATCATCTCACTGTGTTCGTAATGCTTTCATAAGACGTGCAATCTCAGATACAACCTGAAAAGAGACAACCCATCAACAGAAGAATGTTTAGACACAGCAGATGAAGCTGTGAAACTCATTTGCTCTGTGATGATTATAGTTTTTGCAAGGCAGCAGTGTATTGATATTTCTCAAAAGTTCTGGTTAGGAGGCTTATTTTAAACTACTAACCCTCAGTATTACACTCACAAAGAAACTTCAGATTATATTTTAAAAATCTCCCATTTAAACCTAAAACCTACCCAAAAACTTTGCTGCCATGCAAGAACTGTTATTTCCAGTCAGTTCTGTCAGGACCACTATCGTCAAGATGATTGACAATTAGCATACAGTTTGGATTGGCGGTATGGTTCTGTTCTGGGCAAGAACTCCCTGCACATCCATGCAGCCTAGCATGGATGAGAGCAGTGAGAGCAGCAATAACCCCCCCAGGGTAAACAGAACAGAACCAACATAAATGTATTGCAGATATTGTTAAAGTTCAATAATTTTATGTACACATTTTAGAATTAGTCTGATTCAAAGGAGAATCAGAAGGCTGAATCCCGACTGACAGAGGAGGAGTTGGGGATGGAGGAGGGTAATTAGCTATTGAGCAATGCGAAAACTGCTGATACTACTTCGGGACCTTATATTTGAATGCTTAGATAGGTGTCGTATTCCCATAGGTAGATGGAGATCAGCTGAGAGTCAGCTGATGCGAGCTTGACTAACGTGACCTGCCAGAACTGATGCTACGCTTGATTTCTGCAGTCCTAAATGAGCTGTGTTTTTCTAAAGCAGAATTTAGATTAATTTCAGAAAGGACTGATATTAAGACTCTTTGTGGTCTTCTATATCCATGAAAGTGAGAATAATTTAATAAAAATAGACTTTAAAAAGTGCCTTTATGCACTTTTCTAATATCATATATTAACTTACAAAATTATATTCTGATTACCAATCAAATATTAAGCATGTAAAAAACGTTACGGTATTGCAGTATCATGTCATTGGCGTACCTCTTTTACTATCGCAGTAATTTGCTGACATCACCTTCCCAAAAAATGTACCACAGCAACCAGAGTTTCTGCCAAAATGTTCTGTTAATACAGTTTTTAGTAGTGTTTGCTAATGCAAGCATCAATATTACTACTGCTCATACTTCAACAAGCATTTTTTTTTACTTAGCACTTGTCTTACATCATTTGTGCGACAGAAATGAATGATGCCTCAATTCATGTGCCATGTTAAAGAGAGCTGTGGTGCTAAGTAATAGGACAACTTATTTATTTGTTTTATTTATTTTTTACAATTTGTGTCTACCAGACAAAAAACTGGTCAAAAATCTCACGAACTAACACTGAATAAGGGACTTGAGTCATATCTAGAGGCAGAAAATCACAGATGGACTCTTTTGACTAGGGCCAATAAGCAACCATACAGCAATTAGAAATTTAATTTTTTACTCACAGATAAAACCTTGAATTGATTTGTATGGCTTTTATTTTTCACTACACCGAGAAAAAAAAATGGTGTAGGATTTAATTTGCAATCATTTTCACTCAGAAATCGCAAATAAACACTCTGAATTCACAAATAAACACTGAGAAACCACTAGTAAGACACTGCAGTAAATGAGAAAGTTTTGAGCAGAAAGACTTCTTGTTAAACATACTCTAATAATCCTTGTTTTAGTGCAACTTTGAAAATAATATATTTTCCTATATTTCTAATATTTTTGCAGTAACCACTGTTTCTGTAAAATGGGCAGTTATAAATAATCATGTCCAAAACAATTATTTTAGAAAAATTGATCATGGTTGCAATGGTTCATATGTATTATTTTCAGTTTTAAGTATTTTTCATGGCACTCAATCCCTTAGCATTTGAATTAAACTGGGACAGTAAACCTAAACAAAAGTCATCACGCTCATCCTTATTTAAATAGACAAAAAGGTCTACATTAGTTTATCAGTTTTCAGTTTACTTTTCATGCTGCTAAAATGCATTTAATTTAAACCGGGACACTAAACAAAAGTATTCATGTTCATTTTATCGCAGAGTAACAATATTGTATTCTTTTTTTGGCAGAGCTACAATTGTACATTTTCATTATTTCATTTCAGTTTTAAAGGGACAGTTCACCCAAAAATGAAAATTCTGTCAAATAAAATGGAAGTCAATGGCTACCGTCAACTATTTGGTTACCAAAATTCTTCCAAATATCTTCTTTTACGTTCAACAGAAGAAAGAAACTCATACAGCTTTGGAATAACTTGAGGGTGAGCAAATTATGACATAATTTTTCATTTTTTGGGTGAACTGTCCCTTTTTCCATGCCGCTCAAATCCCCGAACACTTGAATTAAACCGGGACACTAACAAGTCTTCTCATTCATCCTATTATTAAACAGGCAAAAAGGTCTCCACTAGTTTATTGCCAAGAAATTGGCCGTTAAATTTGATGAACTCAGACATAATGACTCAATTATTGGCTTGGGAAGAGATGAACATGTTTGCTTCCTGCGTGACTAACTGTTTGTCTAACACCTCCGAGACACTCGCCGGCTGCTCGAACCCACAGCACAAGCCGAGCTCAGCTGTTAGATAACCTACCTCAAGAGAGGGCAGAGCCGCCACACTGGGTCCAGTCCATGGATTAGAACCCACAACCTTCCACTCACCAGCAGCCCAATGAGAGAGCGGGACTGAGGGAGGGAGAGTCAGAGAGATGGTCGGGGAGAGCGGGAGGGAACGGGGGAGCGGAGGGGTACTGACTCTCTTTTGTGACTGTGAAGAGGACAGGCCGGTGGAGGGAGACAGGGATCGGGGACGGAACGGCGGGGTACTCACGGATTGTCGGAAGGGTTGTGGGGGGGCAGGGGGTGGGATCTCCATGCTTGGCTGCTTCCCGGTGGCGATGCTCTTCCGCCGGAGCCGAGCTTGGTCTGAAAGAGAGAGCCAGAGCAAAGTATCACAACCAACAGCAGATAATGTAATACATGTAATGCAGATAACGGCAGGCTGGAAAACAATGATGTTTGCACAGATTTTTGCCCTGATTTGCAGTTTGGACGAGTCAATGCTTGTTGCCGAAAGTCTGAGCCAGTCTGCAGATTTTAAGCAGTCAGATATTTTTCATAGTCTACGATGGGCACAGACTCACAGACTGATTTGTTTTTAAGCTTCAGTCAGAGGATATCAATCATGTTTACATAAATATTTGAGCTGATTGTAGAAATTTGATTAGATTTTAAAAGTCTTTTATTTTATAGTGTCATATAGTGTATAGTGTATTGTTAACTAAACTATTTAAAATAGTTTTTGTTAACTGAAATAAAATAAAATAATAAAAAATAATAAATATTAGACAAAAAAATGAGAAATGAGAAATGTTGCCTTGGTAACAAACTGAATAAAAAAATAATTTTAAATAAGTAATAAGTTACTAAAATGACTAATTACTACATTTTAAAATTACTAAAACTGAAATAAATAAATAAATTTAAGGTAAATAGAAATATAAAAAAGTAATACAAAAAATTACAAGAGCACATAAGAAAATTACTAAAACTTCAACTAAAATAAAAATGAAAATATAAAAGTAAAGGCCTATTCAAAATAGGATATAGCATCCTATGAAGCATCCTTCACAGCATATAAATAATACTAAATAACATTGTAAGCTTATTATTAAAGGAATAAATCACCCAATAATGAAAATTAATTTTATTTAATTTTAGTGAATTTGCATTTTAGTGAAGTATTTTACCCCACTTTTAATATGGCAATGGCAATTTTATTTATATAGCACTGTTTACTACAACCAGAGTTGACCAATGTGCTTTACAACAGAATAACTAAAAACAGCAAAAACACAATGAAAAATAAAAACAGTAACACCAAGAACAAGGAGAGAAAAAGGAAAGAAAAACATCATAACATCCAGCAAAAATATAGGACAAGGATAAAGAGTGCTTCAACCAGAATTAAAAGCCTTATCGAACAGATACGTTTTTAATTTAGACTTAAAAATAGCCACAGATGAAGCCATTCTAATAAAAATATCTAATAATATCTAACAGAAATAGTATTTTTGGCAAACATGTTCAAAAGTTGTTCATTCACATGACATACTGTAAAGACTTCACATCAGTGGATTAGAAAAAGTTATTTTATTCTACATAACGATGGCCATCATGCAAACATGACTATCCGAGCACTATTTGCTTTATACTTTCAGATGTGGATTAAATACATCATGGGCAATAAATACACCTGTTAATGGGGTTAATGCCCTCATATCACCAGCAAAACAAACTTAAATAATTGCCAAATTCGAGTTGCTAGAGTTATTTGTCAGTTACTAGCCATTTTGTAAACCAATACATCTTAGATCACAAATTAAGAACTATAGACTGTCACTTGCTGATGTAATCAATGATATCCGTCATTAATCACATTAATTTTAACAACTTTTTAGTGGAAAATTTATCATGGGAAGACATATTTTGTCACATGTTTGTTGCATTAAGCCACTAAAACAACAATATGAGCAAAAAATTCAATGTGGCTTTTCTTTACGTTTTTGTGCCAGGTTGCATTTCAGCGAGAGACGGAGTCTGGCTCATCTCGTATATGATGCTGCGAGTGACACTATGGCTTTGTCCCAAAACCAAGTGGACTGCCAATGTAGGCAGCTTTCCCAGCACAAAGGCTGTTCCAAAAGGTAAGATACCTTCTTTTGGCTGTTGTGATGAAGGCAATCCCATAATGCATTTCAACAAGCATCAATCCATCTAAAATGGCCAATTAAGCAAAAGAAATGTCAGCAACTATAAACATAATTCATTCTATACAAAACTCATTAATAATGTTTAAATATGGACTATTTATTGATTATTTATATGTGTGCTATGTACAGTATTTTTATTCCAAATCAGTCACTTACAGTAGGAGTTTCAATTTAAGTTGGTTAAGTTGGTCTGTTCAAAATAGCTAAATAATGTAATTTTATAAGTAGATATGAATATAAATAAAAACTTTTGAATAGTGTGTGTGTGTGTGTGTGTATATATATATATAGATAGATAGATAGACTTCTATGCTACATTAAGAACAGCAAAATTGTTAAATAATATTACCATTTAAAATAACTTTTTTCTACTGTACTATATTTTAAAATGTAATTTATTCCTGGAATGCAAAGGTGAATTTTCAGCATCATTACTCCAGTCTTCAGTGTGACACGATCCTCCAGAAATCATTTGAATATGCTAATATGCCTTCACTATTTTTGATAAACGTTGAAAACTATTGTGCTGCTGCATAGATATCTAAGGAATAGGAAAACAGAAATCTTTTGTAACATACATATCTTTACTTTCACCTCTGATCAATTTAATGTGTCCTCGAAATTCGAAATATTAATATCTTTAATAAATAAATAAATAAAGAAAAAACATACTGACCCCAAACTTCCCCCAATTTCATGACCAGCAAGCAATATTTATAGCCAGTAAATGTTCACAATTAAACTGCTTTTTGGCAGAAGTGGCAAAAAGTTAATTTTGGACCATAAAAATTACACAACCAGTAAAGAAAATGGCAAAACAATGAGAAATAAAACAGCTTAACTGCAGGCACAAGAGAAAGGCACTTGCAAACAAAGTGCTTATTGACTGGCGTCCTTGAGTGAGTACCAGATACAGAAGCGCAGTCATTGGCAGAGCTGTAGACATGACTATTGCTCAGGAACGTTAAGTCATTAAAATAAGACCAACAGAAACAAATGAATGGACGGTTTAATGAACATAGAGGTGCTGGGAGGGGAACAGCCTGAAAGAAGCAGTCCTCCACCATCAAACCATCCGTCTCTCCTGCTCGCTGCTGTGATAACCCTCCCATAAATCTGAGTGTAAATACCCACCCTCTCTCCAGCCAATGCAATCTGTCTCTCTCTCTCAATCTCTGAAGCTCACACACACACAAACACAGCCACACAGTTCTCTCGCCTTGCACCCACGCAACTCTTTTACATAAATCAAACAGTGTATTTATCCATCTCTCTGCCTCTCTCTTTTTTATCAGAGCATTTTCCTTCTCCTCACCTCTCACATTCATTCCCAGTCCATTCTCTGCACTTTCAATCTCATCCGTTTTTTCTGTCTCTTCACGATCCTAAACATCAGACCTCAAATCTCAAAATCTCTCCTCCTGATCTGATGTACTCTCTCCTGATGCACAGCCTTGACTGAGCTGATTTCACAGATCTTATTATGTAATACATCAGTTATAGTCAAATATATTTTACATATTGATTCATCTGAGGCCAGTGTTCTTGTCTCTTGACTACATTTGGCAATCTTGAACTGGTTCTTATTCAGAGTTGGTTCTATTTTTTTTTTTCAAATAGGACTGGTTCTGTAATACTGTATACTGTAAATGAATAATTTTATGACTTTTGGCTCCACTAATAGTTTTTTTTTTGTGTATGTGTGCCAGTAGGGACAGAAGACCATAAAAACATGCAACAAGCATCAGAGTTGTTGCCGTGACAAAAGACAAGAATCTTCTTTTTTATTACTCTGAATCAACAATCAGCTTTCACACGTGAGTAATTGTTCCTTGTTCGATTAAAACTTAATTTTGTATCATATATTCCACTCCACAGACACAGCATAGATTACACTCTGTCTTAGGTTTAAGAGACATAACAAAGTTAGTACATTTATACATTAAATATAAGGATACTTTCTGAACTCAACAAAACAGTAATAACAAATTACTGTTTAAAAAAAAATGTATACAATTGTTAAAAAAAATAAATAAATACAATGTAAGAAACATTTCTTATTGTCAATGTTGAAAACAGTTGCTGCCAAATATTTTTGTGGAAATTGTGCCACTTTTAAATTTTTGATGAACAGAAAGCTTAAAACAACAACATTCATTTGAAATAGAAATATTTTTGAACATTATAAAAGTCTTTACTGTCACTTTTGATCAACTTAATGTGTCCCTGCTGAATATAAATATACATTTATTTTTAAAAAACACCTACTTAATCAACTTTTAGAAGTACACTAGCACTAAAACCCACGAAATTGTTAATGGAGTCTTTAAAAAAATCACGCCCACGTTGTATGAAAGAGGCTTTTTGATGAATTTAAAAAAGAATGGTCATTTTCAGATGAAATAATCAGCGTGTTATAGAGACATGTGTTTCCATGACGACTGCGAGACTTTGAAGAATGTATAACTTTGTTCTGATTTGTTCTGATTGCTCTGTTGAATTCAGAATGAATGCAATATTGTTTTTCAAACACTGTCCATTCTTTCTTCCTTAAAATTACTACAATAACATAAGACAGAACTATCACGGAACCAAGAAATTGTTAAGTGCAATCAAGTTGTGAAACAGAATCACTATATTTCCTAGAATTTTCATCCCTACTCTTGATGTATCGCCAGTCAATTCCAGTCCTGGATGCCGATTGGTCAATACAACATTTGTATGAGTTTCTTTCTTCTGTTGTAATCAAACAGTTGACGGTAGCCATTGACTTTCACAGTAGTTCCATAGTATTTTTTCCATAGTATGGAAGCCAATTCAGCATTTTATTTTAAAGACTACCGTCAACTGTTTGGTTACCAACATTTTTCAAAATGCTATATTTTGCCATATTGTGAATACACTCACTTCTGAAGTCTTCTGAAGAATCCAGTATTCATTAACCATATATTCACAATATAGGAAAACATCTCTTACCTCATTGCTTAAATAACAAACTAAACTGAACATTATACTAAAAGTACTATATATATATATATATATATATATAGTGTGTGTGTGTGCGTGTGTGTGTGTGTGTGTACATATATATATATATATATATATACTGTGACTGTGCGCAATATGTCAGAGCAAGACAAATGATTCAGCAAATGATTTACTTAAATCAATCTCTAGTTTCCAATATGAATTGTCACATGGTACAGAAATAAACTATAATTCACTTGAATGCATCTGGGATGGATAGAGCATTAAAAACATGACTTAATGTTCACCCTTACGAACGCCCTTCAAGAACTGCAGGACTTAATGGACTGAACCTGATCGCAGGCCAGAGGTCACTATTCCTTTTAATTACGCCAAACTGAAAGCCAAAGTAAAGAGGACTTGATACGTCCATTCATTTCAATTTCTCCCTCTGTCTTCTTTGATCCAAATCCAGGCTCTTTATTTGGTTGCCATGGCAACATTTTCTAGTACCTTACATTTGACTAACATGATGAAACACTGAAGTGATGGAACACAGACTAACACGCATGTGAACACGTATGTCACAACACAGTCGGATGGACGAGAAATGGCAAGTTGCAATTCGATGGAGTTTGTTATCAAACACAATAAGCCTGTGTTCTGCATCTCCAGGATAAGAGGACATATTTTCTATCACACAATAATGGACTTTAATATTCCTCCCAACATAGGTGTGTACAAGTACGTGTCTGTGTGGGTGAGAGCACGCATGTGTGTGTGTGTGTGTGTGTGTGTGTGTGCACTTTTTATTCTCAATGTAAATCTGATGTCAAGCTGAAAGCCAGAGCAGAAGTGTGTGGGTGGAAACAGCTTCAAGCTTCAGTCCCTTTGAGAGAGACAGAACGGAAGAGAGAGAGACAGCGAGAGGAGGGGGAGAGCAAACATGATAAAAAGTGAAACTAATGAAAAAAATAATAATTACTGCTCAGCCTCTGATTGATATGTGTGGAGTTGGTGGCGGATCGATTTTTATGCCTAAATTGGATTTGTAATGGTGCACGGGGCTTGAACAAAACAAAGAAATTACAACTATTTTATTTGAAATGAAGCCTTATTGAGTATTAGTCTTAAAGATGTAATTTTTCAGATGTTTATGTACATTTCTTTTATCCCAGCTCAATACGCAGAGACAGTTATAATTAATGCAACACCAGCTGTGCTGTAAATGACTAGTTTTGTCTGAACTATTGAGTTATTGATATTAATCATTCATTTTTAAATTTGAGTCATTTTAATTTGTTACATTTTTAGTTACTTTAGTACATCAAGTTAAACTACATGAATATGAGAAATGTTTCGTTGGCAACTGGGTGAAATAAAATAAGTTTTTGTATATTTTATTTATTTTATTTTAAGTAATATAGCGAACAATTCCAGTTCTGGGTGCTGAATGGTCAATACAACATTTGCATTATGCAAAAATACAAATGCCAATGGTGTGAGTTTGGAGGCGGGGCTATCAGTTTGTTTGACAAATGGGAGTGTTCGGGAAACCTGTTTGACAGTCATTATTTGTCCAGTTCATTTCGTTCCTCTAGTGGCACAAAAATTACACACTTCATGTTCAATAATAATAAAAAAAAAGATTTCTAAGAACATCTTTTAGTGTTTTTAGATCTTTGGAAGCTGGAAAAGAAAAAAGTGATGCCTGTAAATACTGGAGACAAATTGCCAAAGGACTTCTGTGCATTTCTTTCTTCTTTTGTCATTTTCAAGGATTATTCTCCTGCAGCAGTGGGTGTTTTTATAGCTACCTAACACTCTTTTCAGAAAAAGCATCACGAAACAACCTTTAAAACAGTTCCACAGACTAAAATACAGTAGATATGCATGAATCAAATGACTAAAGATCTCCGCAGCATTACATATAGTCAAAATGTAGTATAGTAAAAAGATTTGTAGTATATTTCATGAGCACAAAAAGCCAATCAGGGTGATGACTGATTTATGAGGTCATTCGTTTGATAAACCTGACCATTTTTAATGCATTTTTCTCATTTTATCTTCTAAATAAAATCAGCTTGCCATTTAATCTAAAGGCCAAATAAATGATGTGACCCCATGTCTTCCCAGTTACAAAATCAAACAACCAACTGTAATGTGCAGCTCATTCCTACCTACAGCAGAATGCAACTGTAAGGGGCGGTACAATCCCTTATTCCTCCTTAATTATTCCCATCCAGGCTCCAGAAGTAATCTCAAGCCACCAAGAAAGACGAATTGTCCAAACTGTCCATCTCTGATCATAATCCAGTCACGATTTTCTTTTTTAAGTCACTTTCTTCTGTTTAACTTGTGAATGATTTCTTTCCCTTGGCAGGTCAAGAGTTCCTTTAAAGGTCACCAGAACGATGAATGCCCACACCATGTTTGGTTGTAATCATGTGTCTATATGCACTCTGCTCTCAAATATGGCATTGATGACTTTCTGACCACTTAATAAATGTATTCTTTTTTCTTTAAGTAATCCCATATGAATTCATGTACAACTCTGTACAACCATTTTGACCTAATATGCCATAATTCTAATCTTTAAATGTAAACCCTAGCTAGAAAAAGGCATTTATGCATTAACTCTGGTTATTGCAATCAAATGTAGGATAAATATAATAGTAGTTTACTTAGTTGAATACATATATTTCACTAATACTATATTTATGACTTCTACTTGAATATCTAAATGTATTTACCTACAAGAATAGTAAGAATTGTTAAAAATGAATATTTACACTCAAGAATTTGCACTTTATATGTATAAAAGGATAAATCTGGCGTGTTTAACTGTTAGAATTGTTGTGTCTCATTTCTCCACCTCGTCTCAGTCACTCTCTCCAGCCCTGACATCGGCTGTTCCTCAGCAGAGCGCCAGATGGAGAGCTCAGGGTCCCGGCGATGCTTGCCGGCGCCTTTACGCACGACCCCGAACCGACGAGCCGCTTCCCTTCTGCCTTTACTGCGGTTACCAACACCAGATCTACGGTGAAACTCTCTCATGTTTTACTTTAGCTATTTTAGGGCGTCGTTTAGCGTTGCAATCGAGCTATCTACATTTAAAACGCTCTACGAGAGAACTTTTCGGAGTATGCGCGCACATGACTAAGGTGTTTATTCTAAGCTAACATTTCCATAGACAGTAAAACACTGGCATCTAATGCAAACTTGCGTGTGTGTGTGTGCGCGTGTGACGGAGCCAGACTTCTCCGCAGCTGTGCCAGTGACACTGACGCATAAATCCTCCGAGACAGTTATAATTAATGCAACACCAGCTGTGCTGTAAATGACTAGTTTTGTCTGAACTATTGAGTTATTGATATTAATCATTCATTTTTAAATTTGAGTCATTTTAATTTGTTACATTTTTAGTTACTTTAGTACATCAAGTTAAACTACATGAATATGAGAAATGTTTCGTTGGCAACTGGGTGAAATAAAATAAGTTTTTGTATATTTTATTTATTTTATTTTAAGTAATATAGCGAACAATTCCAGTTCTGGGTGCTGAATGGTCAATACAACATTTGCATTATGCAAAAATACAAATGCCAATGGTGTGAGTTTGGAGGCGGGGCTATCAGTTTGTTTGACAAATGGGAGTGTTCGGGAAACCTGTTTGACAGTCATTATTTGTCCAGTTCATTTCGTTCCTCTAGTGGCACAAAAATTACACACTTCATGTTCAATAATAATAAAAAAAAAGATTTCTAAGAACATCTTTTAGTGTTTTTAGATCTTTGGAAGCTGGAAAAGAAAAAAGTGATGCCTGTAAATACTGGAGACAAATTGCCAAAGGACTTCTGTGCATTTCTTTCTTCTTTTGTCATTTTCAAGGATTATTCTCCTGCAGCAGTGGGTGTTTTTATAGCTACCTAACACTCTTTTCAGAAAAAGCATCACGAAACAACCTTTAAAACAGTTCCACAGACTAAAATACAGTAGATATGCATGAATCAAATGACTAAAGATCTCCGCAGCATTACATATAGTCAAAATGTAGTATAGTAAAAAGATTTGTAGTATATTTCATGAGCACAAAAAGCCAATCAGGGTGATGACTGATTTATGAGGTCATTCGTTTGATAAACCTGACCATTTTTAATGCATTTTTCTCATTTTATCTTCTAAATAAAATCAGCTTGCCATTTAATCTAAAGGCCAAATAAATGATGTGACCCCATGTCTTCCCAGTTACAAAATCAAACAACCAACTGTAATGTGCAGCTCATTCCTACCTACAGCAGAATGCAACTGTAAGGGGCGGTACAATCCCTTATTCCTCCTTAATTATTCCCATCCAGGCTCCAGAAGTAATCTCAAGCCACCAAGAAAGACGAATTGTCCAAACTGTCCATCTCTGATCATAATCCAGTCACGATTTTCTTTTTTAAGTCACTTTCTTCTGTTTAACTTGTGAATGATTTCTTTCCCTTGGCAGGTCAAGAGTTCCTTTAAAGGTCACCAGAACGATGAATGCCCACACCATGTTTGGTTGTAATCATGTGTCTATATGCACTCTGCTCTCAAATATGGCATTGATGACTTTCTGACCACTTAATAAATGTATTCTTTTTTCTTTAAGTAATCCCATATGAATTCATGTACAACTCTGTACAACCATTTTGACCTAATATGCCATAATTCTAATCTTTAAATGTAAACCCTAGCTAGAAAAAGGCATTTATGCATTAACTCTGGTTATTGCAATCAAATGTAGGATAAATATAATAGTAGTTTACTTAGTTGAATACATATATTTCACTAATACTATATTTATGACTTCTACTTGAATATCTAAATGTATTTACCTACAAGAATAGTAAGAATTGTTAAAAATGAATATTTACACTCAAGAATTTGCACTTTATATGTATAAAAGGATAAATCTGGCGTGTTTAACTGTTAGAATTGTTGTGTCTCATTTCTCCACCTCGTCTCAGTCACTCTCTCCAGCCCTGACATCGGCTGTTCCTCAGCAGAGCGCCAGATGGAGAGCTCAGGGTCCCGGCGATGCTTGCCGGCGCCTTTACGCACGACCCCGAACCGACGAGCCGCTTCCCTTCTGCCTTTACTGCGGTTACCAACACCAGATCTACGGTGAAACTCTCTCATGTTTTACTTTAGCTATTTTAGGGCGTCGTTTAGCGTTGCAATCGAGCTATCTACATTTAAAACTCTCTACGAGAGAACTTTTCGGAGTATGCGCGCACATGACTAAGGTGTTTATTCTAAGCTAACATTTCCATAGACAGTAAAACACTGGCATCTAATGCAAACTTGCGTGTGTGTGTGTGCGCGTGTGACGGAGCCAGACTTCTCCGCAGCTGTGCCAGTGACACTGACGCATAAATCCTCCGAGCGCACGGAGTTCAAACGTTAATTCTTGCACAAAACCGACGCGTTTAGCAATGCATCAAAGCTCCGCTTCAAACGGACGGATTTGCATGAGGACTTCTGAAAGCAATTCCAAAATGGAAATCCTTCGCACGAGGAAAAGCTGGAAGTCCTTCTTGCTGTATTCCGGTTTGCTCGTTTCCAGTCATGCACACAAGAATACCAGCAGCAAGGCGATGCATCCTTTCCTGCAATTGTCCTTTTCTTTACTGCGCTCTCACTCACTCGAGGAGACGAGAGGAGAGAAGAGGGGCTGAGCTGGACAGGGTGGTGGGGGAGAGATGGGATTTGATGGAGAGAACTTCATGTCAAAGCCTGGGGCAAACTCTTTCTCACTTTCTCTCTGTCTTTTTCACTCTCTCTCGCACACACAGCTCTGTTGTGTGTGAGCGTGTGTGTGTGTGTGTGTGTGTGTGTGTGTATGTGACGCTCGCAGGCAGCCGGTGAGTGGAGAGGCTTCTGTAGAGGCAGGTTATGTGGGAGGAATGTGTGTAATTACACAACTACACAAACTGAAGACAAATGACAATGCAGATTTAACTCGGAGAGTGCGCGTACAGTACAAAGAGGCACTGCGAGTCGCATGTTAGCTTTTGCTGCTATCTTTGCTTTTAATTCTATCGTATAAATTATACAAGCAAAGATTTTTACATTCGATTTGGACCACAAGGGTGTTGTGGGTGGTTGCCAGAGCATTACGCAGTTGCCAAGGTGTTCTGAGGTTTTCAGTGTGTTGCTATGCGGTTGCTAGGGTGTTCTGAGTCTCGGACTGGTTGCTAAGAGGTTCTGGTTAAAAAAGCACACCCTCAAGTTTCTATGATATTCTGGCAGGCTGACAGTCTGATCGCTTAGAAGAGTGATAGTACAGTGCTTCTTAAAGGGAAAGGTCACACAAAAATGAAAATTCCTTTCATCATTTATCCTCATGTCGTTTCTAACTTGTATGACCTGTATGATAATTTGACCTAAAACAATTGGGTGGACTATTCTTAATATATAAATATGCATTAATAATTCAAACACACAAACACACACACACACACACACACACACACACACACTGGAGAGCATCTATCCCCGATCCAGAGCACAGCCAGACCCAGAGCCCATCAGCGGTGGGTTTGGGCTTGAGGCCAGCCCACCATCACCCCGCTGTGCGGAGCTCAAGCCCAAACCCACCGCTGACGGAGAGCCGAGACCGCTGCGACCGACGAGTCATCGTCGCATGGAGCGACTGAGCTGAGGATCGCCGTGGAGCCGGAGCTCTTTATGACATCAGACCAGGTGCGAGAGCCGGCTACAACGCCCGCCACGAGGGAAAAAGCCGGAGGTTGAGCTTATTGTGTATCTGGAACTGCTGGACTTTGAAGGGGATTTAATAGACTGGGAGGCAGATATATATGTGGATATGCCCATTCTCCTCCCACCTACCTCGGACTTACCAGTCTGCCCTGAACTGTCTGCCAGCCCTGTCGTTCCCCTGTCTGACACGCTCCCAGTGCTGGGAGTTGCGATTTGGTGTGTGTGGGCAGCGCACACCAGCCCTGAGAGCCCAGAGGCTCAGAAATGCCCACCCAACCTCCCGCTCCTGCCTCCTCCACCGCTGTCGTCTGGCAGCCCCTCTGCTCACCCTCAGCCCACCATCTTGTTTGTTCGGTGCGAGCACTGCGGGTCTGCCAGTCTCCATCGTTGGCAAGGCTGGAGTATCCCTTGCCTCCGCCTCCAGCTTCTGAGTCCCAGACTCCGCCTCGGCCCGTCGACCCAGCGGCTCCACCATGGCTCCTAGCTCCCTCCCCTCCGCCGTGGCCTGGCAGTCCACTGGCTCCACTGGGCTCCCTCGTCCCTCCGGCTCCGTCTTGGTCTGTCGTCGACCATCCGTCGCCTCAGGACTCCACTCCTCCGGCCCTCTGGCTCTGTCAGGCTCCTCCTTCCCTTCGGCTCCTCCTTGGTCCTCTGTCGCTCCGGCTCCACCGTGGCCTTCCGAATCCCCACCTCCGCCTCGGTCGCCTGAACCATCTGCACCACCTTGGCCCTCCGGATCCTCCCTGTCGCCTTGGCTCATCGGCTCTCCGTCTCTGCCTCGGGCTCCTCCACCTGCTCCGCCGCCGTCGGTCGCCCCCCTGGAGTCGTCAGCCCTTCCTCCACCATGGCTCCTCCCTCCGTCGGCTCCACCGTGGGTTGACTTCATGGCTGTGGCCTGGGTCCCGCCTGGCTCCGCCTGCTCCAAGTTCCTCCTGTCTCCTCCCTGGCTCCTCCCTCCATCTGGTCCGCCCTGGCTCCTCCTGTCTCCTCCCTCCGTCGTCTCCACCCTGGACTCTGTTTGCTGTCCTCCTCCCGGGTGTCCGTCCTCCACCCAAACCTCCTCCTGAGTTCCCCTCCGTCCCTCCCTTTGTTGTTCCTGTGGCACGAGGATGTGCCTTCCGGGAAAGGGGCGAACTGTCATACCCCTGGACTGTTTGTGTGTGTTTTTCTCCCCATGTGCTCCGTGACCTAGTTTTCTCCCTTGTTTGATTGTGTTCATTCAGTTCAGGTGTGTCTCATCATCTTCCCTTGTTTAGTCTTGTTTTTAAAGTGTTGTCTGTTTTTTTGTTCCTTTTTCCGGTGTCATCGATGCTACGTGTGTGTGCCTGCCTGCCCTGTTTTACCCCCTGTTTGGATCATTAAAGACTTTTAATTGTTCGTGACTCTCCTTCGTCTCCGCGCTCCTTCGCTCCTACACAGTAGTCACCGCGACACACAGACACACACACACACACACACACACACACACACACACACACACACACACACACACACACATTATGTAATAAATATATTACATTCTGGTATTGGTATATTAAAAATATAAACAATAACAGTGTCTCTGTACTGTACATGCACTAATATATATATATATAATTAATTAATATATATAAATACATTAATATATATAATTTACATTATGACTATTTATAATATAATGTACTTGTTTTAATAACGTTTTTAAATATATAAGTGCATATACATATCATTTAAATTTTATAGTTGCATATTATAGTTTTTATTTTATAACTTTAACATTAAAGTTTAAAATATATGCATATACATACATATGCATATACTGTAAGCACTGAAATATTACATTATATTATGAAATTACTTCAATTTGTTTTTTAACAATTTAAATTGTTTTTTAAACTGTTTTTTTTTGTTATTATTTTAACATTTTAAAAGCAACGTTCAATGTTGAAAAAAGTTTTACATTTTTTGGGAATTTTTTTAGGATTCTTTGAAGAATAAAAAGCTCAAAAGAACAGCATTTTTTTTTTTTTTTTTTTTTAAAGGAAATTTTCTGTAAAATGTTTTACTGTCACATTTGATTACTGCATTCTTCCTGAATAAGAGCATGAATTTGTTTAAAAAAATTAAATAAAATAACTGACCCCAAACCATTGAACAGAAGTATAAATATATACACAGATATATATTTCTGTTTCTAAATATACATATTAATATATTTTAAATGTGTGTCTACTTAAACTTTATTTAATCAACTTTTAGAAGTAGCACTAAAACCTATAAAACTGTATTGCTTGACAGGGTCTGTAACACATTACACCCACACTGCATGAAAGAGGCTTTTTGACGAATTTAATCAAGAACGGTCATTTTCAGACAAACTGCTCTGTGTAAATGATCAGTGTGTTATAAAGACATGTTTCCATGACGACTGCTTCCGGCCTGCAAGCCCAAAACAGCGAGCACTAAAGTTAAAGCATTGAGGCGAAGCCGAGCCGGACACATCTCCAGTGGAGAGGAGTCTTAATGCTCACAAAGACAGCTGGCGCACACCTCATACCTCCTGATGATTGGATATCCACCTCAAGAAGGCCGCGATTGATCCAGACCGCAAGAGAATGGATGTGGCTAATGTATATCCCTCATTCAAGACCATATGTGCATTTAATTAAAAGATCATTATACGTGATCAAAGCCAATTTAAAACCCGCCTAGTGCCGAGTTTTATTAAAACTTAAAGCAAGATTGAAGATCCAAATATGCACTCTTCTTTCTCTCCCTCTTCTAAATTCCTCCCCTCTCTTTCATTTTTCCTTTCTATCTAGCAATCTGTCTGCTCTATAATTATTTCCATGGTTACCATCAGCGATTTTAGGCTAAGCTCAATGTACAAATGTCTCTTTTCTCTTTCACATTTTCTTTCAGCTTTTCAATTTGCCTGACTGTGTTCGTTAGCATACAATTACTCCCTTCTGAGACGTTTCCTCTTTAAAAGAAACAGCCCATGGCGAAGAAAGATCAGAGAGGAGATCTCTTCAGTTGCTCCGTTGTTTCTCAGAGACAGCAATGAGATTAAACTGAGAACAAATGGAGACTTTAACTGAGTCTGTCGACTTTGATATCTTGGCAAATTTGAGCAGAGTTTGAGACACTAATTATGGGGTCTTCTTCTCAGGAGACAAATATAAGAAGCTAGAGACAGAAATGATAGTATAGAAAACAGCTGGAGGCATGTGTGTGTACACTCATATTATACATACATACATACATATACAGGAATATAAGAAGTTCAGGGAGATAGAGACTGAAGAGAGAACAAATTGAGACTCGTTGTGAAATATGCATATACAATAAAATATACAATATTTATTATCAGATTCTCCCTAGATCTGTCACGCTGCTGCTGCTACTGTGACGGAGTGAGGAGACGAAGGAGAATTCAAACAATAGTCTTTATTAATCCAAACCAAAGGAAAGCACACGTAAGCAGAGAGGATAGACAAACAATACCGGACCCTAGACATGGAAACACACAGGGCTTAAATTATGGGACTAATCACGGGAATAACGAGACACACCTGGAACTAATGAGGCAACACCTGAAATCAAGCAACACAATGAGACATGGGAGAAACTAGGACATGGAGCACGTGGGGGAGGAAAACACAAGACACAGGACTGACAAGATCATATCATCTTAACTATAGTCATATTGTGAAATATTCTTGTAAAAGAGATTTTTGATTATAATTATTATTAGAATATTATATTTATTATTTGATAAAAATAAAATAGAAATATTTAAATATAAATCAATTAAAAAATATATATTTGTAAAATATTTCTAATAAATTATACATTTATTAATACATTTAATAAATAATACATTTAAATTGAAAATATAATATTAGCTTTACATAATCACACTCTCTCTAAATGTTTCTGTTTTTGGTAACACTTTTACAATAAGGTCGAATTTGTTAACATTAGTTCATGCATTGACTAACATGAACTAATAATGAACAATATATATTTTAAAGCATTTATTAACCTTTGTTAATGTTAGTTAATAAAAATGTCCATGTTCAAGTTCGTTCACAGTGCATTAACTAATGCTATCAGATACAACTTTTGATTTTAATAATGTATTAGTAAATTTTGAACCTAACATTAAGATTAATAAATGCTATTGTTCGTAGTAACGAATATAATGTGGTAACACTTCAGTTTAGGGACCAATTACCTAGTTTACTAACTAGTTGCTTATTAGCATGCATATTACTAGTATTTTGGCTGTTTGTTAGTACTTATAAAGCACATATTAATGCCTTATTCTGCATAACCATATTGCAGAATAAGGCATTACCCTATTTTTATTTCTTAGATATGTAGACGAAATAAAACACATTTTAAATAATTATCTCAGACCAAGCAAATTCATAACTGAGGACTCAATTAAGTCTCCTGCTTTGAAAGAGCAACCTCTGAGAAATATGCAGTATTTTTTCTTTTGCATCAGGCCTGATGCATGTAATGCAATCACGTGATATTAATAAATGTCAGTGTTTTTCCAGGTTGAATGTGAGATGATTTCTTGTATTGGTGGAATCCTGGTAACCAGCAGTGAAGCGAGTGTAAGAGAGAACTCATCATCACTAGAGTTCATGAACAACGGTTCCACCCACCTCCCCCAGTTTACCACCTACTGGGATCAACACCAAACAGCAGCCGGGCAAGACTAACAAACACCGACACACACCAGACAAGCACTTACAGCACTATGTGTGACTCACACGCTGAGAATGAACAATTACACAGAGAGGTTAACATTTTATTGTTCACATTATAAGGAGGCTTAATGGAGTTCTCAGCTATATTAAGTACTGACTTTGCCTCAGATGTTTCTCATTAAAGCGATAATCCACCAAAAAAAAAAAATCTGAAGATTCTGTCATCATTCTGTTGCTGTTTGGACCTCATCATTCTGTCCAAGCAACATTGGAGCTCAATAACTTCAATATAAAATCAATAACTTATATATATATATATATATATATATAGCTGGGTATCGTTCAAAATTTTTCGATATCGATACCGATACCTTGACTTCGATACCGGTTCCTGAA
>NW_015552596.1:187051-187406 GCF_001515605.1 Sinocyclocheilus anshuiensis | reverse complement strand
TATAAAAACAATAACTTATATATATATATATATATATATATATATAAAACAACAAGATATTGCTCAAAATATGGGATGCATAAGTGATGACAGAATTTTCATTTTTGGGTCAACTATCCCTTTAAAATCCTTAAAACAAATAAGAACAGAAAAATTAAAAGTTATTCTGTAAAATTAGAGAACTATGAAATTAATACAGATAGCACACATATATTAATCATATTTAATTTAAAGGAGACATATTATGCCCCTTTTTACAATATGTAATATAAGTCTTTGGTGTCCCCAGAATGTGTCTGTAAAGTTTCAGCTCAAAATACTCCACAGATCATTTATTATAACATTTTGAAAATGC
>NW_015552596.1:159709-186696 GCF_001515605.1 Sinocyclocheilus anshuiensis | reverse complement strand
TTAATCTTTTTCACGTTTCCTTGGTTGGTAGATGCACCGTGGACCTGATTATAGCACTTAAAACCTGGAAAAGTCCAATTTTCATGATATGTCACCTTTAAGTATGAATTTTGTCTTGGATGTTGCTCCTAAAATTAATTTGGAGAAATACAATCATGAATTTAATCATAAAAATGTAAAATTTAAATAAATGAATATATTATTGACAAATATATTGATAAAAAGCAGCACAACTGTTTTCGACATTGATAATAACAATAATGTTAATAAGGAAATGTTTCTTGAGCACCAAATCATCATATTAGAATTATTTCTGAAGGATCATATGATCATGACAAGGATTCAGCTTTGCATCACTTGAATTATATTTTAAAAATATATTCAAACAGAAAGCAGTTCTGTTAAATTGCAATACTATTTCACAATATTACAGTTTTCATTATATTTTTGATGAAATAAATGCAGCCTTGGTGAGCAGAAGAGACTATTGAATGGAAGTGCACTTCAAATAAATACAAGACAAAACAAGACCAGACAAAAAGATTTAAGAATCCCTGATTTACAGTATCATTCAAGGAAAACACAATCCCATAATGCATTGCAGCAAGCAAAAAAAAAATCCATCCATCCAAGACTACAAAGCAAGAGAAATTACCTATTAAAAAGGACTATTTACTCACTAGGTTTTTGAGCTGCCTTGCTGTCCACTGGCAAATCTGAACATAGCTGGAGACACAGGTGAGATTATAAGGTCTTTTTCTCAGGAGACAAAATCGAAAAGCTACAGACGTAAGAGAAGCAATTAAGATATTAAAAAAGATCTTCGATTTCTTTAATATGCACACACAGTAACTGCTGCTCACGTTTGTTAGCATCAACGGCTCCTTCAACTGTGAAAGCTGATGTAGAAACCCAGAGCCCACACACACTGTTCATATGGAGACTACATTCATACATCAAACATTATGTGTTCTTTCTTCCTCTACCCTGTCATGGCTGCAACACTAATGTAATCTCTTTCTCTGTGAAAAGGTGCATTGCTGGATTATGTAACAAGCCTTTTTTTCCCCCTGGCTAATCTGACATGACTGCATTTGCTACTTGTTTTGAATCCTAGCAAACAAGCTCTGCAAAATGCCAAAGGGACAAGCACCTCTCAACTAAACACCTCTCAAAGGCCACTTTTTTTGTGGGAGAAGGAATCGGATGCTTGCATGACCACAATGAATTCCTGCGAGGATGTTTGGCCAAAGAGAGACCAGATCTTGACCTTTGCTAAGCCACACGGAGAGGACATTATTACTCCTGACATTTGCACACATTTCTTTGAGGTTTTTATGCCTGCGACTGTGACCGTCATTTGAAATCAGTTCAAGACAGATGCAATGATAATGAAGATGATGACAGGCATTACAATGGCTGCTAGAATCTAACTACTTGACAATCGACAACCGATTTGAGGCACCTGCAAGTGACAGGTATATTAAACAGAGAGGAACTCATCCATACCTCTGAAAAGTCCACTTTAGCCCAGCATGAATTTCAGTTATGCCAATAGCCAGATATTTAAGCAATATTATTGCTTTTAAATAATTCCAAACAAAGTAAAAATTAATCATTGCGCATACCAGAGCCACACACATAGTAGTGGCATTATGAATCATGAATCAGATGTGTGAATGATAAAATAAATTGCTCATAAAAACAGTTACATGCTTTGTTCCTAAATAAAATAGCGCTTTTGAACAAATCAGATCAGCAAATGATTTAATGAATCACTCATAAATTAATATTCCTCAATTAATCTGTTAAGTGGATGATTTAATAAATAATTCATAAATTAATATTCCGCAGTGAATCCATTTTTTTTTATAAATTAGATGAGTGAATGATTTAATGACTCACTCACAAGACAGTTATTTGTTTTGGTCCTGAATAAATCAGTGTTTTCGAATGAATCAGATGAGTGAATGATTTAATGAATCACTCATAAATGAATGTTCGTGAATTAATTTGTGTTTTTGAACAAATCAAATGATTTAATGAATCACTCATAAATAAATGTTCCTCAATTAATCTCTGTTATTGAATGAATCAGATGAGTTAATGGTTTAAAGAAGCACTAACAAAGACAGTTACTTGTTCCTGAATGATTCAGTTTTTTTAAATTCGAATTCGACGAATGAATGATCCAATGATTCATAACTTGCAAAAACAGTAACTTAGTCTAAAGTTAAATATAAAACACTGAAAACTCAAATTTTTTTTTTTTTGTAATATTGTTATATACTTGCTCATCAGGCCCCTCATGCATTTCTCTCTGTACTATACCTTTAATTTTTTTCTAGTTTTTTTTTTTTTTTGTCTATAGACATTGTCTTGTACAGTATCATTACAATATTTGTAATTATTTCTGTCAGTGTTTCTCCTTTAAATAAAAATCTAGGAATTTAGGCTTCACAACATTATAACGTACAGTATGAAAAATGAATATGTATTTTGAGATTCGCTGAAGATTATAATTATCAGTGTTATTTAATTATTAGTGTTTTTAAAGACTAAATTTAAGAGAGCATTAGATGATGGCAAAATAGGTCAAATGAGCATGCACAATTAAATATCTAATATCATATTGTTATGTGAAAAAATAATCTCCAGTATTGGTCAATAAATAATACTTTCATGAAAGTAAGCAGGCTGAACTTTGATTTCATGTTGACATTTAGGAATAAAGGTGACAGGCAGGAAGCAGGTTTTATATGACAGGTGAGATAAGGCAGGATAAACAGACCAAGAGCAAGAGGAATGATGCTGAAATGAGGACGCACTTGAAGCGTGCACAGTGCCACCTGGCTAGGCCCTGCGCCAAGACTGTTGTGTAAACTGGCAGTGCCATGCATATGCACGTGTAAACACACAAATGCACGCATGCACGTTCGGGAACATTATCTAGCAGTTGCCTTCCACTAGCACACTTCATGATCACACACAAACACATGCAACTGATGCAAAACTGCAACCTTGTCGCTTAAATACACACATGCACAGGCACAATTACTGTCACACGCATTAATCTGTTTGGCATGTCACTCGACACCCGCAGTCATCGAGTGTGAGAGCGATTCTCGTGCAGCCTTTTGCACAGTGATTCTGAAGAAAGGAGATATAAGCGGCAAGCTGTACCCTTCATTCCCCACCCTCTCACAAAGGATCTGCACCAGCAGGGCCGCAGTGCTGCGAGCACATCATCATTTAGAGCAGTAATGTCTCTAGTCTCCATGATGGAGGAACGCAGCTGGAGAGACTGCAGGCTGCGGCCCAATTCGCCTACTTATGCTCTGCACTAAAAGTAAAGTATGTACTTTTTTTGTAATGGGACAGTGCATCATTTTGAGTTTGTAGCGAGAATATTAAAGTACTGGGACATAGTACTAAACAAAACCAACACAGACCCCTTTGGCACATACAAGTGTCCTGTCACCATAAACTGGTATTGTGCAGGACTCAAGACCAAAGTATGTAATTTTTGGTGATGGGAAATTGCACATGATTCCTTTTGGATGCCAAAGGGGTTTGTAATGCCTGATTATGACTGATTGAAAAGGTTTGTCATGTGTGCTGTTGCAGTCGATCATGTAAATACACTAAGGCTTTTCAAAATTACATTTAATTTTGAGAAATTATTCATTAATAAAACAAAAATTAAATGATATTAATTTATTATAATTATATAAAGACAACTGTATAATATTCAGGTTTTGCTACAAGTCTTTTTACTGTGAAATCCTTACTCATTTTTACGTAAATGTAAGATTATATTATTAGTAATATAACAAAAAATCGAAATGAACATTTACTGATCTGAAGCAGCTTAACGTTATTTGATGATTCATACATAATTATTTAGAAAAACTATTTAAGAAAAATTATTTTGAAAAATCACATTCAAATGTGAGCTTCAAATATGAGGCTTTTGACCAATATTTATTTGTCCATCTCTCAGTCATCATTGTATTGCATTGCATTATGTTTTGCACATCACAATAAAGACTACAGTTTTAGTATAAAACTAATTTTATGTAAGTAGTCTGCAATACTGTTTATCTCACAATTCTGACCTTTTTTCAAATTCTGTTTATATCTCATAATTATGGGGGGAAAAGCCAGAATTGTGAGATGTAAACTCAGAATTGCTCGAAAAGTGTCATAATTATAAGGTAAAAAGTCATAATTATGTTTTGTTTTTTTTTATTCCGTGGTGGAAACTGGCTTCCATAGGTATTCCATAATTGTACTTTTAATCATTTTTATTAATTTTTAAAAATATTTATATGTAGTTTTTTTATTATTATTATTATTATTATTTTTAAGTTTTAGTTTTAGTTATTTCAGTTAAACTGAAAATGGGAAATGTTGCCTTAACTATAGCTGAAATACGTTTTTATAGATTTTATAGATTTTTACTTTAGTTAATGTTTATTTTACTTCATGTAACAACGTTTTAGCTTTGGTTCTAGTTAACTATATGGTTTTAACAGTATTCCATATTTCCTTTCTGTATACTGCAACAGTCTGATAGCATGCTTTTTTTTAGAGCTTTTTAACACTTGTTTGGTGTATAAGAAATGTGAGATTTGTAAGAAATATTTAGAAGGAATAAAGAAATAAAAGAAAAAACAATCGTGGTTGCAAATTTTGCAAGCTAATGTTAAAATCACCTCGCTGCATCAAAAAAGTGATGACATCAAGACTTCACAGAGCAGTGAGTGGTTATTTTAAGAGCTGCCCTTAAGCTCTTTTAGCATAACAACCTTTAATTGAACACTGGCAACTATCAAATAAAACAGACCACTTGAAGAACTTCATTCCTCAGTATGAAGGTCATAAAACATCAAACCTACAGCCGCAGCCAATATGAGCCATCAGATAAGTTATCAAGACGATTCAGCACTTCTTGCTCATGCCAAATAGTGAATCTAAGAGACCAGCACATCCTCGAAAATTACAGCATCAGACAACAAACACATTCATTGTGGATTTCTTATATACAGTATCACATCACAAATTTAGCAAACAAATTTAGACTTGAATGTGCAACTTGATTATCAAATATACATTTTTTTTTTTTTTTTGAAGATGCATTCAAAGTCTAAAGGATGATGCATGATGCATCTGTGTGTGATCACTTTTTCATAATCTTACAATGCATCAACAGCGTCCTGTGCCACAAAATCAGTGTGATCATTCATGTAAATCAATACCAGTCAGTGTTATTATTTTTGTGGTAGATCTCTAGATACCAGTGCATTGGCCTCTGGACACTCTGGCACCATAGTATGCCTGTTGCATATTTCATATGACAGAACATATGAGGCAATAGCACTGGAGCAGAACCGCAAAACAACAACACTGAAAATGAATTGCGTGGCCTCGTGTGACCTCTGCCTTTGGGGGAGCCGCAGATGTCAGTTTTATAATCAATATATGGTGCATCTGTAATCATTCAAAAGTTGACTCACAGTTTACAGTAGAAGATGTGTCTGGAAGAAGAGCCAGAGACACGAAAAGGTTTCTATTTACAAAAAAAAAAAAACAATTCAAAGGTCTGAAATGTCCAAGCGGGAGCATGCAAACAGAAAGGGAGCGTGGTGTCCTCTCTGTGGCAGAGAACTGAAGGTCGGGCTGTGCACAGAGGCGTTAAATCCTGAGACGCAGAGCCAGCCGCTCATTATCTTAGTAAAAAAAATAAAATTATATATATATATACAGTATACTGTATGTGTGTGTGTGTGTGTGTGTGTGTGCAAGAATTGAAGAATTGACTGCCTTTTAATTCATAAGCTTGAATTTCAATTGGCCACATTCTACAGGAAGTCCCATTGGAATTGGAATTCAAAGAAATTCAACACAGATAACGCATTCTGGGAAATTAAATCGCACAAGTTAATTTAGTAAATATGATGAAGTATATAAACTAAACATAAAACAAACTATATCTATCTACCTATTTGTCCGTCCGTCTGTCTGTCTGTCTGTCCTTCCATTCGTCCTTCCATTAATCCATCCATCTATCTATCTGCAACTCATTTCAAACATCTGTCTATCTAAAAAATGCATCAGGTGTGTACTTGATCCATTATCTATGGTAGACAGTAATTATGTATTTTTACTCTGTTACTGTACTAAAATACATGTATCTGTATTTTATCAGAGTACTTTCATCTTTTACTTTTACTTTTGACTCAACTACAGTACATTACTGAAAAATACGCCATTCCTTGTTAAATCAAAGTGAAAACATTAATAACACTGAATGAAAAAATACACCAATCAGTGTCAGTAGTAAAAATCTCAGTCACTAATTTTTCTCATAAAGTTTAATATTTCAGCCTGAAACACTGGTGCAACTGCGAATATAAAAACACATTTCTTTGTGTGTGTGTGTGTGTGTGTGTGTGTGTGTGTCAAAAACGACTTTCATTCTCTTCTGTTGTTCACATATTCTCTCCTCAGGAAGTTTACTTTCTGTCTGCGGCTGTGCCAGATGCAGCTTGGCTCATGAATATTAATGTTGCTTTGAGAAGTTTGCCTGAACTGATTTGCTGAAGGCAGACGTTGGTAGGTGAGAACGCTAGCCGTGTGGGATTACAGTTTACCAATTGTGTGTATGTTCAGCCCACTGTCAAAGCAACAGGCTGACAGAAGTTTCTGAAGAGGCAAGCTATAAAATTTTCCTTCATACTGTCACAAAGCAAAATAAACCTCTTTAAAATATAATGATTGTCTCTCGAAGAGTGTGTGTATAATCACAGTTAGTGGTTGTTTTGACCCTGAAATTTTAGCAGGATGATGAAGCAAATCAAAATGCCCCAGAAAATATATTTAAATGAAATGTCAAAATATATTCCAAAATGCACTTTAAAGCAGGATTATTATAGGTAAATTAAAATTAAAACCGTATAAAAATACATTTTCGTTAGTTGAAATACAATAAACGTTAACTAACATTAAAACAAATGTATAAAAAACTAAATTATTTTACTTCAACATTTCTCATTTTCATTTAGTTAAACTTGATGTACTAAAATAACTAAAACTGAAATAAAAATGAATAAAAAACTACTAAAAATGACAAAATTACTAAAACTTTCAATATGAAAATACATTATGTGTACATACATTACATATTTTAAATATGAAATACATTATGGGTAAATGTAAAATTATTTTTTTTAAATATATTTTGGATAAAATAAATCTGCTTAAATTGAAAACCAAAAATAAAATTAAGTAAAATTAATTACATTAAAGTATATTTATGTAAATATTTAATTATTTAAATATTTATGCAAATATTTTAATTTTAGCACTCTATTTTTTGTCATTTTTGTATATGTTGAAATATTTTTACAAATATATTTGAAAATATCTTTTTGAGGCAAACTATAGTCTTAATAATTCAGTATTTTTACTTTTTAATACTCAAGAATATTCAACAGTGAGTACTTTTGTACTTTTACTCAAGTAGGATTCGAAAATAAGCTCTTATTAAAGTAATATTTCATTAGGTGATCTGAACTTTATCCAGCACTACTCATGTCACAGAGAATGATGGGAAATGTAGTTTGGTCACACAAACCTGTCAGCTAATAAATTAGATAAATAATTAGTATTCTTCATCAACTGTACAGAAAGTCCACACAAACTATTCAAACATATCCGTACCAATTTGCTTCCACCATGACTCTCCCAGCAGAGTCAAAGCTTACAAAAAACCCCCCACACGACATTGTGGTGGCGTTCATGTGTGCTCATCTCATAAATACAATCATTCCGTCATGACATGAAGGCACATGAGGAGGTGGACCCTCTGCCACAGGGGATATGGGCGAGCACAGCATTTATTAAGCATTTCAACCCAACGACCGCACAGAAATTCCTCATGGCATTGCGAAGACACAGCATGATGTTCATTCCATCAGAGGAAAAGCTGCCCATGTTCTGAATCAATAATTCATATTGTTACATGTGTGTGAGGAACAGTGGAAGAAAGGGTGAACAAAAGAGAACAGGTCTGACTAAAGTGTAGTCTCGCCTTTGGCATCCTGCAGGTACAAAGAAACGTTTCCATTAAATGAAATATTGGAAAATGAAATGAAGTCTCGCTAGAAACAGGAAGAGAGACAGAAAGCCAATCAGCGGATGCATCTTAAAAAATGTAAGCGCAGAAGTTTCTGACCAGATATTGTACTATGTAGCACTGCTTTTTAACTAAATCCAGAACTCTGAGTGCATTAAACTCACATCAGCAGTAAGATTATGGCTGTGAGCTCAGGGGGCAATCTGATTCGAAAAATAAAAATGCCAAAAATGCCATTTAATTAAAGGAATAGTTAAAAAATATATATATAATTATAAATATATACATATATATATATATATATATACACTTATTACAATTCATAGTTTTTGGTCAATAAGATTTATTGTGTTATAAGTCTCTAATAAGTTTCTTGTGCTCACCAAGGCTGCATTTATTTGATCAAAATTACATAGTCTATAGTGTCACATGATCCTTCAGAAATCATTCTGATATGCTAATGAAATAAAACATCTAATAAAACATTGTTTTATTATCAGTGTTGAATCAGTTATGCTGATTAATATTTTTGTGGAAACATTTATTTTTTCAGGATTCCTTGAATAGAAAGTTCATAACAACAGCATTTATTTGAAATATTTAGTAACATTATAAATTGTCACTTTTACAGGATTCCTTGAATAGAAAGTTCATAACAACAGCATTTATTTGAAATATTTAGTAACATTATAAATGGTCACTTTTAATGAATTTAATGCATCCTTGCTAAATAAAAGTATTCATTTCTTTAAAAAAAAATCTGGCTGACCCAAAACTTTTGAACTGTAGTGTATGAACTGGCACATTATACTTAGTTATGGCATCCTTGCTAAATAAAAGTATTAATTTCTTTAAAAAAAAATCTGGCTGACCCAAAACTTTTGAACTGTAGTGTATGAACTGGCACATTATACTTAGTTATGTCAATGACATCAAACTTGCTGTTAACATAAAAATGCATTGAGCATTTTGTTTTTATCTGAATGCAATCCCATTAAATTTTAAAGGTGACATATCATGAAAATCTGACTTTTCTTCATGGATTCAATTTTATTTAAAGGTGACATATCATGAAAATCTGCCTTTTCCAGGTTTTAAGTGCTATAATCAGGTTCCTGGTGCATCTACCAATCAAGGAAACGTGAAAAAGATTAACCCAGTAACTTTGTTTTGGGAAGCATTTTTCTGCAAGCGTCTGAAAAAACGAGCGTGTCTGATTTCACTCCCCTAATGACGAGGCAAAGGGATCTCATTATAATATTACCGCCCCTTAATCTGTAAGTTTCCACCCACGGCGCCGTCATTGTGTTTTCGCAAGCGACAACGGTGTATTAGTTCTAATGCCATGGCGAACGTTTGAGCAAAACATACTAACTGTTCTGCCTTTGTCGGCACAGACGAGACTAAAATAAACATGTGATTTATTTCCCAGCTGTTTACCTTCACAGACATAACCGACATAACTCATGTGTGTTTTTAACGTAAACTTGTGTGTGAATGAGAACTTAGTTTAGTACTCACATGCTGTGACAGCCGCTTTCTGTCCGTGAGCTTCGGCTGTGTGCACTCAGAAAACCGTATATCAGAAGTTTAAACTAATATGGTTTAAACCGCATGATTTCAGCACGATAAACATGACAATCAGAACCATAACAGATATTTTTAGCAGGTACGAGCTGTAATGGTGCAGCTCTATTCTGGAAAAGGGGGCGGGGAGCAGCAGCTCATTTGCATTTAAAGAGACAGGCCCGAAAAACAGCGTGTTTCTGCTTCCACTCAAAATAGGCATTTTCAAAATGATATAATAAATGATCTGTGGAGTATTTTGAGCTGAAACTTCACAGACACATTCTGGGTACACCAGAGACTTATATTACATATTGTAAAAAGGGGCATAATATGTCTCCTTTAAGGCTTTAGTGGAGTAGAACATACTAAACTTAAATATTTCAGTCTTTAAGCTATCATATGATTTTCATAAGATTCTCAACATAGTGTATGAACTGTATGGACTAATTGTCAGGTATTTTTTGTCCTTTCAGAGCTTGATAGCTGTATTCAACATTGTTGTACAGAAAAACATCTGTGTAGATTCTTCAAAATTACAGCATGTTCAGGTTCATGAAACAACAAGAGGATGAGCAAATAATAACACAACTGTCATTTGTTGGTAACTATTCCTTTAAAAGCATATTCCTTTAGTGAATGCTGATGAAGACATCTGCATAATCCACTAATGCCTCGTTTCAAAATCTTTGCCCAGTCACATGCTGTTAGTTAGCTCAGAGCAATATGCTCTGCCATCCCAAATAAAGGGAATTTTATTCATTAATGTGACTCATTTTCTCATGTGACTATATATCTTGCCACATCACAGTAATTCATTTAGCCTGGAACTATATTCATAATAATAGCCAGTGCCGGGTATTGTCAAGTTGGGTCTTTGTCCAGATGTAATTTCTAACAGTATGTGCAATGAAATTTAATTTAACTATTACTATTAACAGTATTATTTATTTAAGGCTGAAAATGAACATTTTGTCATCATTTACTCATCCTCAAGTGGTTCCAAAGCTGTATTATTTTCTTCTTGGCTGTTGAAAAAAGACCTTCGATATGTCCAAGCTGCTTTTACAACACAATTAAAGTGAATGGGGACTTAGACCACCAAAGAAAATACAGTAAAAGCACCACACAAGTAGTCCATAAAAGTCTTATGAAGTCATATGGTAGATTTGTGTGACGAACAGATCATAATTAAAGTGTTTATTTGCAAGAACCAATGGCATTCTGAATAACCTGGTGCAGTGTCTATTTTGACATCTCACCCTGAGTTGGAGAAATTTAGCATTATACCACTTGCTCACCAATGGATCCTCTGCAGTGAATGGGTGCCGTCAGAATGAGAGTCCAAACAGCTGATAAAAACATCACAATAATCCACAAGTAATCCACACCACTCCAGTCCATCGATTAACATCAGGTGAAAACCTGTGTATTTGTATAAGCAAATCCATCATTAAGGCATTTTTACTTTAAACCATCACTTCTGGCCAAAATTGCAATCCATAATTCATAAAAACACTTCCTCCAGTGGAAAAAGTCCATCCTCTGTTGTCCTTTCCCATCAAAATCCACAGAAATATTTATTTAGAACCATTTTGGACCGTTTACACTTGTAACGATGCTTGATCTGTGCATATTTCTCTCCTGATTCAGACGAGACGACTTTTTCACTGGCAGAAGTGATATAATAGAGGACTCATATTTTAACCAGTAGTAACACTTAAAAAAATTTGATTTGTATATTACAAACAAAGCTTTTCGCTTCACAAAACATTAATTAATGGACTGGAGTGGAAACAAGTGGATTACTTGTGGATTATTGTGATGTTTTTATCAGCTGTTTGGACTCTCATTCTGACGGCACCCATTCACTGCAGAGGACCAAAAATCTGTTCTGATGAAGAAAAAATCTAATCTACATCTTGAATGGCATGAGAGTGAATACATTTTCATCATATTTATATCTTTGGGTGAACTATTCCTAATAAACAGCTCTTTGAAGGTGATTTTATACCCTGGATTTGAACAAACCTTCTAGGATTTCGCCACACAAAGAACCACTACTGCAGTGGTGATTTGCTTACAAACGCAAATTGCAATTACCAACCAAAATTAAACCAAAGCTTTAAGTTCTTGTTTATTACTTAGTCTTCAATTAATTCTGACGCCCAAGGCAACACAAAAAAACAACAACAACAAATAGACTGCATCAGTGAGCATGAGCTAATTTCAAACATATAACTCCAACCACACGGACTGACGCTTTCTGAATTTTCGTTCAATTCATTTGTTTGAGGGCATCTTAGCTAATAGCTTCTGACCGTATGAGTTGCTTAAAGCCAAATTATTCTTGTGTTAATTTTTGTTGTTAAAACACTTAGTATATCACTTTAATGTGCAGATTATATGTAAACCATGAGTTAGATGACTTTTCTCTGTGGTGGTTTTAAAACTTTGCTCTGTTTGTTTGGGTGTTTTGATATGTCAACTTCTGGCTCAACTAATAGTGTGAATGGGGGTAGGGTTTTAAGGGAAATTTTACATGCAATTTTGTTTTGTGCCACTAGGGTTGAGAGTAACACACTTCACCTTTATCCAAAAAAATAAAAAACCTGATACCAGTATCTATTATATGAGGTGTATTAGGCAGCAGAGCATCAAATACAAACACTGTTTTAGTAAATCACAGTTATAAAGTTTAACTCTCTGGAGAGCAAACAAACAGATCTGGTCTAAAATTAGAGATCTTTTCCTTAACCTAGTGCATTAGATAGCATTTTAGGGCAAAATGGTATAGAGTCAGGGTAAATGTAAATTTAAATAATCAGAAATCTAAATAAAATAGTTTAAATAAAAAAAAAATATTTATGATACTATTTTATGTATAATATTACAGGAACTTGACTATCTTACTGTTTGTATATGCTATGTATTTTATTAGATCCAAGACCTTATTAGATTCTCATGTCATTATCTAACTTCTGTTGCACTACGAAAAAAAGTCTTAATCTGTTTTTTTAAGTAAATATAAACCAAATCATCCTGGAGAGCAAACAAACAGATCTGGTCTAAAATTAGAGATCTTTTCCTTAACCTAGTGCATTAGATAGCATTTTAGGGCAAAATGGTATAGAGTCAGGGTAAATGTAAATTTAAATAATCAGAAATCTAAATAAAATAGTTTAAATAAAAAAAAAATATTTATGATACTATTTTATGTATAATATTACAGGAACTTGACTATCTTACTGTTTGTATATGCTATGTATTTTATTAGATCCAAGACCTTATTAGATTCTCATGTCATTATCTAACTTATGTTGCACTACAAAAAAAATCTTAATCTGTTTTTTTAAGTAAATATAAACCAAATCATCCTTGAGACCAGATAATTATACTTAAGGCTTGTTAAGAAAATATATTTAAAAAATCATTATGAATATGAAAAAACACAAGAAAATATACACAGCAAATGTTTGAAATAATTGCATTTTTTTTAATTTTTAAAATAAGTTTTCCATGCTGACCAAGGCTGTATTTATTTGATGAAAAATAAAGTTAAAAAAAAACTTAATAGTATGAAATATTACTACAATTATGTTAAAATGTATTTTAACAATTATTTTTCATTTTTAAGGAATAAATAAAATTGTTAAGGAATAAAATTGCTGCCATTGATGGCAAAGCTGAAATTCAGAGTCACATGATCCTTCAGAAATAATTCTAAACAGTTATTTTAAATTGTAAATTATTATAAAACTTTTGACTTGTAGTGTACATTAATTAAGTTGACCTTTTTTTGCCCGATTGGCTCACTAAAATGTGTAAAATTTTGTAAAAAAAAATTGTTTTAATCTTGTTTTAAGGGTTTTTAGTTCCCTTTCAGTCGGTCACTCTCGACGTCACGTCGGATAACCGACGAAATTGGGATCTCGCTTAGAGAGACAATCTACTTCGAGTGTAAACTAAACGAGCCAATTTTTACACACATTGGCATGCGATTATTGCATGCGCAGGTGGCTTCCACAGGACACTGGAAGGGGCAGTAGCTGTGGCCTTTTGGTAGGATCCCAATTTCGTCGGTCATCCGACGTGACGTCGAGAGCGACCAACTGAAAGGGAACGTCTCGGTTACGTATGGTAACCCGCGTTCCCTGAAGGAGGGACGCATGCCAATGTGCATTGGCTCGTTTAGTTTACACTCGAAGTAGATTGGTCTCTCTAAGCGAGATCCCAATTTCGTCGGTCATCCGACGTGACGTCTCCGTTCCCTCCTTCAGGGAACGAGGGTTACCATACGTAATCGAGACGATATCTTTAGACAAAAATAATATGACAGCACTAATTACAATAATGACGTTTGCAGTGTTCAGACATCAGACAGCGAGGGGTTTGGAACAGAGCTAAGTAGTCTCTTCCTGAAAGTCTACAAATAGTGCAAACAGGAAGAACACTGAGGAAAAGACACTTCAAAATAGGTCACCGTGTCATTCTGCTATGAAGAATGAATCTATACTTCACTGAACATTACCCCCCAAATAGCAGGCCCTGTCAGCTAATTAACATCATTCTCATGAGATCAATTCCATTCAATATTTTGTCTTCCTCAAGGCCTGTCATTCTGGAAAGCATATGGTGGTATAGAGCCCCTGTGTCGCTCAGAGCATAGCTCACATTCATCAGAACATATAGCTGTGGGCAGCTTCTCGGAAACTGTGTGAATCCCAAATCGTTGTCACGGAAACTGCAGAAGAAGTCTGGAATGATCGGCAGAGGGCCACCTCGTTCAACATTCACAAGGTGCAGATACAGTACATGCTACACTCTTAATAAAAAAGCTTCCAAAAGGAGGTTTATTTCTTAATTATTTTTTTTTTTTGCAGTGATGCTATAGAACCTGGGTTCTACAAAGAGCCTATAAGTGAACAGTTCTTTCTCAGTTACTTAGCCACGTTGAAGAACCTTTTGTGCAATTAAAAGGTTCCATGGATGTTAAAGGTTCGTCATGCATCCATCAGTGGCAATAAAGAACTTTTACTTTTAAAAGTAACAAAGTGTAGGCACTTAATTTTTAGAGATGTCAGCACATCAGACCGGGTGGAAGCAGGACGTCCCAAACAGTAGGTAGCAAAATAAAGCTGCTTTATAAGCCTTATTTTGGCTAGATGTACATCACCTTTTGTAAGTAGGCAATGTCAAAAAGCCTTGCGACTATTTTTTTATAATTTTACTACTGACTACTATTTTTTCTGGCTGTTGAGTTTTTTCTATGGAAGCTTGCTTTCTTCCACAGGATAAAAAATAATGATAATAATAAAAAAATGTAAAAAGTAAAATGGTAATTGTGACATTTTGCAATTCATACTTTTTCTTTACATCTCACAATTCAGACATTTTTTCTTGCAATTGAGAACAAAAGTCAGAATTGTGAGATAAAAAGATAAAAAGTGAGATAAAAAGTATTCTGTAGCGGAAACAAAAAACAAAAGATCTGCAAGATGTAAACTCGGAATTCAATGAAAATGTCAGAATTGCACAAAAGAAAGTCAGAATTCTGAGTTGACGTTATAATTCTCAGAATTGCGATAAACAACGTCTAAATTGGCATATAAACTCAGAATTCTGAGAAAAAAAGTCAAAATTGTGAGAAAGAAAGTCAGAATGACAAGAAAAAAGTCAGAACTGTGAAATAAAACATCACAATAAAATAATTTATTATTATTATTATTATTATTATTTATTCCTTGGTGGAAACAAGCTTCCATACTTGTCTGATATATGGAGTGATAAAAAGATATTTCCAAAATCCCCTGTGTAAAAACCTTTGACTTTGAATTTTGAACTTTGAACTTTATCCAATGTTCAGATTTCTGGTCTGGAAACGTATGCAAATAAGTTAATATTTAATTAGACAATGTCTCATTTCCACTGTTAAACAACATTTTCAGAAAATGTGTAATACAAAAAAAGTTTGCAATTCTTAATCTAATCAATCAACAGAGAAATTATGGTGATATGAAAAGCACAAAAAAAAAATCACACACACACACACACACACACACACACACATATATA
Source organism: Sinocyclocheilus anshuiensis (assembly GCF_001515605.1). Lineage (NCBI taxonomy): Eukaryota > Metazoa > Chordata > Actinopteri > Cypriniformes > Cyprinidae > Sinocyclocheilus > Sinocyclocheilus anshuiensis. The sequence continues at coordinate 170,915 of NW_015552596.1, read as the reverse complement.
TATATACCCTGTTCATCTGGAGTGTCTTGCCTTAAGTAATCCATTGATCATTTTTATATAATATTAACCCTGAAAAGTGGGTTCACAGTCATACCACAGAAACAGCAGGACGGCACGTGTGTGACTCACCCATTTCAGGATGGTGCCTCCCCTCCACAGGCACACTGACCGTCCGTCGCAGCAGCTTGTTCCTGTGCGTCTCCGAGCGCTGCTCGCGTATCAACAAAGGGTGAACCTGCGGGAGAGTAGAGATAAAGGTCAGTGCAAAGAGCGTGGGGTCAATATGGCAAGCTGCAGGGCTCTGCAAGTCCCGCTGAGACGAGACTCCTTGAAATAATAAAGCAATGGTGTGTGTGCTTGGGGTGAAGGGAGAAAATAATTGCAAACTTGTGTGTGTAATGTGTTTATTTAAGCCTCGGTATGGGGCTGCATCTTACGGGATTTTTTCTTAACGCAGGCGAGCGCTCATTCATCTCTGTGCAGCAAGCAGATGGAGGAAAACATCTCAGCGCAGGTTTGCCTTCAAATTGCACAGGGCTTGTTTAGCAGTGTGGGTGTCTCTCCTGTGTTCACCAGCACTATCTGGAGGGAGATACGATCAGGATATCGAGAGCAGGGCTGTGAACGAGGCGATTACCTACAATCTGGGGTGATAAATGAGCGGGGCAAGAGAGGATCAGACACTGAGCCCCTATGGGAAGCAGCTAAAATGTTTCAGGGGTGGCCTTGTCACTTGGCTGAAGTCACATGACCTGGGTGCATTTTCTGGTTTTATGCACAGCTCAGCTTTTCAGATTCAGATTTCAGATTTATTAGAATATGACATTAAGACAATATTGTGCGCTATGCCTGAAGATGCATTGGTGTGGTTTGTCTTTATAGTTTTAACAATTATAGATGTCTGTGTTATGCTTTCTGTTATGGAAAAGCAAGCTCAATATTATCTTTCAATGTCTTTAAAATAGATCTACAGCAAACTGCAATGAAATTACAGAAAGGATCAGCGCATAAAAAATGCATAACATCCAATGAATCCTTCATGACTTACTAGAAAGCATGCAAGATCGCTGTTTATGCCCTTTTATGTGAACAATTATCTATGCCGATATATTTTAAGGATAAACTCAGTGCACACCATTAACAATGTGTCGGTTTGCATAGTATGTGAGGCAGTTGTTTTTTTGACTAAATGTAAATGATTAGGCTTACATTAATATCAGAGTATTTGTCTGCTAAAGACAAATGCCACCATATCCACGACACCAGAAGAAGCATGTTTAACACAAATTAACTGTCACTTTAAAGTATGCACTGGGTCTAAGACGTTTCTCATAAAATTGCATATAGGAGAACAAAACGAATGCAGGTATTATAGTTCAGATAATGGATTTATTTTTTTTTTTTTACACAATTTTAGGTTTGGAACATGGAGGTAAAGAAAAGCAGGTTAAACTTCTTTAGGGGTACATTGGAGAGCACAGCAAATCCATTACAAAATGCACTATTGTGTTTCAACAACTTTCCAAAAGAGGAATAAAATATAGACAAATGGAATAAAGCAGTCACATGCATATGCATCAAGAAAGGGAATGCAAAAATATTTGTTATCGGACATTAAATTTAAATCACTTTAAATCGGCTATGTAATTAAAATATTACATATATAACACAAGTACAATTTTTATGAGTACAGTAACATTTTTATTTTAACATTTACATTTTAAAATGTTTAACATTTTCTTTACTGTTTTATATTTTTAGTTATATTTACATACTTATTCATATATTTATAATTTTTTTCACTTTAATTTTTTGTATTTTTTAAATATTTTGTAAAATGTACAAAACACAAGAAGTATATAAATATAGCTATAAATATATAAAAATGTTGCTGGAAATATGTATGGAAAAACTATGTTGAATTTGAAAATATCTCTATATGTTATGGGATGTGACTTTTCCAATCAATTAATAAATAAATAAAACACTTTTAAACTATTGGTACAGCATAATGTAGTATAGCCTACATTCATACATTTATATTTGTTTTTATATCCTTTAATTTGCATTATGCTTGGAGAAGAACATTTGGCAGGATGTGAAAGAACTTTTTGTATTCAATAAAAATTAAATTTGGCATTTTTTTTACATCCTGTGCTGTCTAGAATATTACATATATCTTGTTTGTGATTTTTCTTTCCTCTAAGTCATGATTCACTGCCACAGCATGTAAGGTCATATCTGCTCACTGCAAATAATCTAATACACTCTTGGACATATTAAGGCAGCCAGAAAATGTGGCCTGTCGCCATCATGCTATCTGAAACTGAACCCATTAGACCCACATACAGTACGCATCTGGAACTGTGGGACACAGGTGAGTGGCTGCCTGTAGAATGAGTTCAGCTGGGCGACTGTGTTGACTGGGCAGCAATTACCTGGTTCAGTGTTATCTGGCACACATCACAGAAGAGTAACTGAAAAAAACACAGAGTCAGAGACCAGGTGGAGATGGACCCGCTACGGGTCGACAATCAGCTTCTCAGAGGAGAGGAGCCTCAGTATTTTTTGCCTATGAGACGAGCAGTCACTAGATATAGAGCGCAAAAGTGTTCCCCCAATTTTCATCCGCCTTAGTTCTGGAACTATTTTTTACATTCATTTTTACCATATGGATACTAAAAAAAAATAAGTCTTTGTTCAAAAGTTATAAACCATGAACCAAACCAACCAGCTACGTGGAGAGTCACAACACTACAAACATTTATTTGAAGCAATTTGAAAATCAGGTAAAAAGACAAAGGTACAAGACAAAGAAAGAACTACAATCCCATGAAGCACTGCAAATGACAAAACCAAAATGAAAACAATAGATAAATATAAAAGTGAGTGAAGTGACATGTGGCCAAGTATGGTGACCCATACTAGGAATTAGTGCTCTGCATTTACCCATCCAAAGTGCACACACACAGCAGTGAACACACACACACCGTGAACACACACCCGGAGCAGTGGGCAGCCATTTATGCTGCGGCACCCGGGGAGCAGTTGGGGGTTCGGTGCCTTGCTCAAGGGCACCTCAGTCGTGGTATTGAAGGTGGGAGAGAGCGCTGTACATTCACTCCCCCCACCTACACCTATATATATATATTGTCTTAAGTAAGTTTCTTTCAGAATTTTGTTTTTGTTTTTTTTAAGATGTTTAAAGATGTTTTAAGAAAAAAAATCCTTATGAACAAAATTAATGGGATTATTATTTTTACAGTTCACATATTGAATTCTGAGTTTACATTTCTTAATTCTGTTTTTTTTTTTGTTTTTTTTTGTTCCCACCACAGAACAAAAAAACCTTTTTATTTTTTTTTTTTTTTGTTCCCACCACAGAACAAAAAAACCTTTTTATCTCACAATTCAGACTCAATTGTTTTTATATCTATTTTATATTTGTATTATTCTCAGAAAAAAAGTCAGAATTGTGAGACATAAACTCAGAATTACCACAGATTTAGTAAGAATTAGTTAGAATTACACTCTAAAAAATGCTGGGTTAAATATAACCCAGCGCTGGGTTAAAAAGGGAAAAACCCAGCTATTGGGTTGTTTTGACCCAGCGGTTGGGTTGTTTTGACTCAACTGCTGGGTCAAAACAACCAAATAGCTGGGTTTGTCCCTTTTTAACCCAGCGCTGGGTTATATTTAACCCAGCATTTTTTAGAGTGTACCTTTTTTATTTTTTTTATTCCGTGGCGAAAATGGACTTCCATAGATTTTTTCTTCTGGAACTCGACTGTTGCACTTTATAAAATGTACACAGTATTCAAAACAGGAAACATTTGGGGCGGGACTATCTCTTAGTCTAACCAATAGCAGATAGGGGGCGTCGTACAGTGATTATGTGTTGGTGACACAAATTTCACCTTTAAAAAGTTAAACTTTGTGACCTGTCTCAGGACTTCTGTATTTAGCATTTAGAGTCTAGCTGTTTTAATCCCAAGAACAGTCTTTGTGTGTATCCCCATAATTCTGGGCAGGGCTAAGGCTTGGCAAACGTACCCGTGCTGCCCTATAGGGGGGTTTGCCATATGCCAGCACAGTCAAAACCAGCCCAGCTGTGTGACGGGGCAGATGATGGAGGAAACGGGGAGGAGAGCAGCAGGTGTGCAGTCCGTTCTGTCATAATGGTGTGCTAATAGATCACAGCCCAACCTGACAGCACCCTGCCGGCAGCCCGACCGACCCGAACCCCAACTGACTCCCCTGGCATCCTGCTCCATCCCGGATCTGCCCTGCGAACACCACGATAGTACAGCAGAACAGCTGAGCTAAAGAGAAGAAGGATGAGATCTGTCTGCTTCTATCAACATCACATCACTGTCAGGTTCCAGCTGCTCTGGTAATAAATGACACAGGATGATTTTCACTGAAGACACCAGCTATGGGTTATATCCTGATCCTGACAACGCCGTACCTGACATATATTATCTCCTGTTACATTTTTACTGTGCAATCACTGAATTATGGATAGAAAATACAGTCAAATGTGGCAGTTGAACGATACAGATAGATGGATGTACGGCTTTCTCACCACAAATATATGGAAATTAATTCTCCACCTACAACAAAATGGCAGCGAAAACTGTCTGATCTGCTAACAAAGCCTGTCCTGTTTCAGCAGCTCTACTTACTTTTTATGACATAAAAGTGTGGAAAAAGTCCAAAAATCCAAACTACATGACGTCATTACAGATTGTTTTGAATAGTGATAAATGAAATAACAAAATAGACATGTTAAGACCTTTGTAAGTGCCTTCAACAGCTTCAAGAGGTTACAATTAACGTTTTCTTTCATTTTTGTAGCTTTGAGGCTAATATTTATATGCTGGGGCTCTCCTAAAAGTTGATAAAATAAACTTCAAAACAATAAACATTAAAAATCCAATTTATTTTCTCTATAAGGGAACTTCTGATTGTTTGCAATTATTTCACCTTATTTTTTGAATAATTGTTTAACAGTAGGATTCCTAATGAAAAACTACATTTCCCATAATTCCCCAGAGAATTTAATCTACTAATTATATGTTTGAATACATGTGAATATTTTGCAATACACATAAAATATGTTGTTTTGATATAATCAACATCTTTAAGTCTTTTTAATTTATTTAATTATTATGAATTTATCATTTTTAAGTCCTATATATTATAAAGCAAATGAATTGGATGACTGTTGTTAACTAAAATTAAAACTAAACTTATTAAAAATATTTTTTGTTAATTGAAATAAAGTGAAAAAATACAAAATATATTTTTATTTTTTATATAAAAATATATTATAAAAACATAAAATATAATTATTAGGTGAAACACTTAAAAAAAAAACAATAAAAATGACAAAAAGCACATAACAAAATGATGAAAACTTGAACTAAAAATTTAAACTGAAAATATAAAAACATATGTATAATTTTATTTACTTTTATTACAATATTGCATTTATTATTATTTATTAGTCAATTAATCAGTTAATTAGTAAATAATTCTTTAAAAAAAATTCCTAGACATTTTACATAGCAAACAAAATAGTTGTTGTTACCTAAAATTAAAGCTATTAAAAATATATATATTTTTTTTTTTTTTTACCAATCAGAGAATTAAAACTACTACTTAGATGTTTGTATAAAATGTGCATTTTTTTTTTTGCATAAGCTTAAAATATGTTGTTGTTTAAAGATGTTTCAACATCTCAAATCAACAAATCAATAGTTTTACATATCTCCGATGTTTTTAATTTGATTATATCATTTGCGATGCTTCATAGGATTGTAGTTCTTTCTCTCATTAAAAAAAGTAAACAGCAGACAGTCTTGTAACTTTATCTGATTTTCAAATACTTTTTGGTACAAAGTGTGTAATGTTGTGATTCTCCTCGTTGGTTTGGTTCATGGCTTATAACTCTTTCACCAAGAGACTACTTTATGGGAAAAATGAATGAGAAATATACTTCTGGAACCAAAGCGACTGAAAAAGTAGACAGCCACTACTGTTGCACTCTAAATAGGAAAGAAACCATTTCACGAGCTCTTTCATATTTTCACGTGACACATCCCATGAAGCCATTACATAATCTTTTCAAACAGACTCCCACAATGCTAACATCTCTATCTGCAGACTTGTCATGTTCTGTCACAGCATCAGCTGCGAGCAAAGCCTCTCGTTGACTGTGTCCATACTAATTAATTTATTTACTGTGACATCTTTCAACAGCGCGATGCGAGCAGCCACAGAGCGCGATTTGGTAAGCACATGATTCCACAGCCCGATTCCTGGGCAGCTACAAGAATGGCTGCCTCCCACTCACAGCCAGAGAAACCTTGCTCTGGGCCTTCTTGCGTAACGCAGTGTCACGGTGGCACGGATCCGCACGAGGACCATTCATGTGTGTGTGAAGTCGGACGTGGGCCACTGTCACCTCACATCAATTAGCATCAAATGACGTGTCAGCAAATCACTCCTGACCCTCTCACTCCCTCTAAAGGCTGTTTCAGAACATAGCAACAAGTCACTATATATTTTTTTAATTCGCCCATTTTACTGTAATCTACCTGAATTTGATTCTCTTTGTATGTACTTTTCTGTGATGACTCAAATCAGCTGTAAATTAGACAAAAAAAAAAAGTATTTAAAATATCTTTATACAGGTAAAGGTTGTTAGGTTATAAATGATGGCAAAACATTTTTCTCGTGAATTAGGACTTTCTTTCAGAATTTGTTTTGTAAAGGTGGCACATTGATGGGGTGTAAAATATTATAAAAGGTAATGTTTTTTAATAAACACACACATTATATGTTATTTTTATATTACATTCATTATTATTAATATTATTATTATTAATTTATAATTTATACATCAAATGAAATGGATGACTGTTGCTATCGGAAATAAGATAAACTTTAAATATTAGGTGAAACACTTAAAAAACCTAATAAAAAAGCACATATCAAAATTATGAAAACAAACTAAAATTAAAAAGAAAACTTAAAATATAAAATTATATATAATTTATTCATTTTATTATATTACTTTTATTATTTATTGTTATTGTTTTATTATTATTTATTATTATTATTATATTTATTTTTAAAGAAAGTCCCATACATTTTATACAGCACACAAAATTAAAAATCATCTTTGTTAACTGACAGAAATCAAATAAAATGTAAATATTAGGTGAAACACAACATAAAAACATAAACATAAAAAATATTAAATGAAAATTTGAACTAAATTTACTAAAACTAAATTAAATAAAGTACTACAAATGACAAAAGTATATGAATTGAAAGCATAAAAAAGCTCAATCAAAAGATAAATGCAATAAATTAAATACTACAATCAAATAAAAATTATACAAAAATACATAAAACATCCAATTTGTATATAATACACTGGTACAGTTATTAATTTACGGTACTTAAATTTTTCTGTTAAGTGAGGGTAACATAAACTGATTGGGAATGAATTTACTGGCCTCAGTCATGAAAACAATCAGAGAAAAGGCATGTCCCTCCTGCGGACTCTCAGAGTGCAAATGTCTGCACGGAGGAGACGCTTGTCATTCACTACAGGACCTGAATGAAGACCCTCACACACACAAACAGGGCTGCAACTGTCCCCTGCAGCACATGAGTGACAACCATGAATATTTATCAGAGAGGTGACAGCCATATAGTCCGTCAAGACTGATTCACATCGATTCAAAGTGTGGCCTTATCGGAACATGCAACAAAACGGGCGCAATTAGACAGGACAGAGCGTCTGATTAATGAGCCTCTCAACGTCTTGCTGATCCACATCACCAGCTGCTTTACAGGTCAGCCAGTGTGTCCATTAACAACACAGCACTGCAGGCTGACTTCCTGTAGGTACAGTCAGACTAGACTCAAAGAATGCTAAATTATTTTGGACGAATATGGGCAGCAGGATATGATCAGGTTTCAGGGCCGTCATGAACCTATTTTTTTTGAGGGAGCACCAGTCCTGGCTCACTTTGTGCCCTTGGTAAGATAAGGGGGGAAATTAATTAATTCATTCATTGACTTCTGTAAGATGTGCTACTATAGAGATAAAGTTTTAAAGTAATTCATGTTCACTGCCCAACCTGAAACAAAAAGCTGCAGTTAAACAGAACTACTTAAAATCAATTAAAATACATTTAGAAAAATGCACATGCACTGATTAATATCATTCTAATAATAGTAATAATATTTATCAGGTATTTTACAACAAAAATAGTTCATTTCTATGTAAATTCAAATATGTAATACTGGAGTTTGTTGCCGTTGTTCTATGTGTTGTTTTATGTATATTTATAACAACAATATATAACTGATTTAATAAATTATTTATTATTTATGTGTATATGTTTATATATATATAAAAACACAGTTTAATAATACATATTAATAATTGTCATTACTAAAAATATATTCATTCATTATTTATTAATCAGGTATATTGTTGCCATTGTTCTGTATTGAACAATTGTCGTTCAATATTAGGTATATTAGGCTAGATATCAGTAATGTAATATGCCATTAAAAAAATAAATAAAAGAAAACTACTCAGTTTTACAGGCTTTGGCTGAAATCAGACATCAAAACATTATAATGTACAGTATAAAAATTAACAGTCTGAAATGGAAAAAAAATCAAACCTGATATTATCCATCGGTCTAATCAGACTACAGCTAATTAACAAACTGCTAATAATGCTCATATGCACACCAACATAATACTTGATACTTTTGAGTTGCAACACTTATATCACTCCCAGACTATACATGCGAATCAACCAAAGAATATAGAGACATAAAATATGTTTTGAGCTGTGGAATTTCTCAAATAAATTCCCTTGTGTAAACTGGCAGTAAAATGAGCACCCAGCACACAAACTGTAGAAAGGAACATATTGGAAAGGAAGTGCATGATTCTATGTTATTGGGCTACCAGTACCTCCTCCTGGTCCAACATGTAGAGCTGATTTCCACTGATCACACACAGACGAGGATTCCAGTCGGGTTGCTCGTAGGAGGGAGCAGCAGCAAAGGAGGGCTGGTGTCGGAAGGAGGGGGGGGCAGCATACCTCGCATCTGGGACAGGAGGAGGAGAGGAGAACGGGTAAGGGACTGCATGCCAATAATAAAAATACAAGACAAAACTATGCTTTTATTCCAACTAGTTCAAAGTCTATAAGCAGATTTAACCTGAACTTACAACATTTGACCAGTATGTGGCGCTGTTACCAAATATTCATCCAAAGTTTAAAGAATCTATCCCTCAGAAGTCTCTTTGAATAAAACTCTTTTCCATAATGGATAAATGTAAGTTTAAATTGATTAAGCAAAACTTTGCCACATTATGATAACAACATAACTTCCTGGCTGGCATTATAACAGAAAAATTATTGATGCACTACAGGGAAATGGTTTGAAGTTTCAAATATATTTTTAAATTGCACTTTAATCGTGATCACAATTTCTGATATTGGCCTGTTGGTTAGTTAGTTAGTTAGTTAGTTAGCTAGCTCTCATGCATTGGGTTTTTTACTTCATTCTCTCAACCTGGCAACCTTTTCACAACTGCTCTCAGCACTGCAAAAAATAAATAAATAAATAAATAAAACAAAATAAAATAAAGTATTTTTTGTTGTTTTAATAGAAAACAGTTATGCAATTTGGAATTATTGTAATTAACATTTTGCTGTGTTCACATTTGCTCGATAGAGTTTTACCAATTTTCATAATGTAGCAAGTGTGTCAATATATCATAAATACTATAAATCAGGAAACTAGATGAGGTCAAATTAACTCTCTCTTGTTTATTAATCAAGATTAATTTCTGTGCAAAAATAACCATGACTATCATTTTAATCGTCATGCAGCCCTATTTTATATTTTGACCAGCATTTATGAAAAAACAAAACAAGAAGTTGTAGGATGACTTTGAAAATCAAAATTTTAATTGGTGGACAGGTAATATGGCGATTGACTTTAGGTCACAAAAAGTTTTGAAGTTTTAAGGACTGATTTTCTAACCACTAGGTGAGCAAAGCTATAAATTGTTATATTGCTAAATATTATTACACTTTAAAATAACTGTTTTCTATCTTAAAATATTTTTAAAATATATTTTTCAGGATTCTTTGATAAACAGAAAGTTCAAAAGAACAGCATGTATTTGAAGAAGAAACATTTAAATATCTTTCCTGACATTTTTGATTCATTTAATGCATCCTGACTGAATAAACATTACAATCTTTACAAAAAAATTAAAATCTACGGTAAAAAAATTGCTCTTCACAAAGGCTCATAATATCAACCCATTACCTTTTTTAAATGCAATATCAGTCAGTAAAAGGACTGTAAGTGGGCCAACATTAATATCAGGGTAAAAATCAGTTGGTTTACCATCTGGTTCTATGGGCTGTCATAGACTACCAGCCAACAACAGTCCAAAAAGACACAATATGTACCTAAGTCTTTTCCCTCAGACTGTAAATGTATAACTCATGTGCAGACTTTGATATTGATGGCACTGTGGTTTCATCAGGTTTTAAATCGAGCTGTAAAGCTGTCACACGTTCGGCTCTGGCCCTGTCAGCCAAGGTGATAGCACTAAAGCGATTACTGTGGCGCTTGACTTTTTTTACTTCATCCCTGTTCTTCTATACAACTCACAACTGGACGCGCCTCCCACTCTTTCGCTCTAGAAACTACAGCTCAGAGTCGATATTCTGCCCCGGTGTCCTCTCGTTCCATGAGCTCCTACCCTCTGAACCTCCAGCCAATCAGAAACAGCCTTGACAGATGGTGGCGGCATCAGAGGGATGCTGGACCGGCACAGGACGCTTCTGTCCAGACTCACACACACATTCGTCAGATTTCCTCCAAGCACTCCAGAACAACAGTGGAAGGCACTCACAAAACAGATCACTGGACTTATGTAGCCGTATGTTTGCTAGAATTTATGCACAGACAAGTGGAGTCTTCTTTTTCTGCTTTCCATTTCTTTGAGCTAGTGGAAAAATGTCTTCAGCATCCAAAGCGACTTAAAGTGCATTCAGGCTATACATTTTTTACCAGTATGTGTGTTCCCTGGGAATTGAACCCACGACCTTTTGCGCTTCTACCACTGAGCCACAGGAACA
>NW_015552596.1:143746-159457 GCF_001515605.1 Sinocyclocheilus anshuiensis | reverse complement strand
TTGAAATAAAAAAAATATATATATATATTTATTCTATTTTATTATATATTATATTTTATTTCAGTTAACTTTTTTTATTTCAAGAAATGAAAATGTATTTTATGGTTTTATTTTTTTTATTTTTCGTTTTAGTTAACTATAATAACCCTGTTTGTTAGTGTTTATCCAAGGCAGTATTTTTTTGTTTGATAAATAGAAAGAAAGAAATACTTGTATTTAGCAAGTCAATTTCAAATAAATGCTGTTCTTTTGAACATTTTATTCATCACATAATCTTAAAAATAAATCACAAAAATATTAAGCAGCACTATTTTCAGCATATTAGAATGATTTGTGAATGATTTGTGAAAGATCGTGTGACACTGAAGACTGAAAATTCAGCTTTGCTGTCACAGAAATAAATGTAATTTTAAAATATTTTAACACAGAAAACAGTTATTTTAATATTTCCCAATAATACTGTTTTTACTGTATTTTTGATCAAATAAATATAGCCTTGGTGACCAGAAAACTTTCAAATTTAAAAATAAAAACTAGTCAACCCCAAAATAAAATCTGATCCAATAAGCACCATAGAAGAAAAAACACAAAAGTAGTCCATTTGATTCAGCATATGAGACTTAAGCCCTATTTGTATTAGTATTACCTGGTGACCGCCAATCATTTGGACCACTTTAATCCCGTGCGAATCGGCCATGTCTGTAATTTGTAAAGTAAAAATTCCCCCGCAAAAGACCTACCATATTTCGCCGAACACCGAGGACCTGTTATAATATTAGTCCCGTGCGAATCGGTATCTCTGTGATTCGGCCAGCATTTGGCGGGTCGTATATCATTTTTCGAGGTTTTTGTTTCCTGTGCGCTTTTTTATCCATCTTTCGCGAAGAATGGAGCTGCGTTGGAGGGTTTTTATAGTATTTTGGGTGCTGTTATATCGCTACACCATACAATTTGTAGATAGAAAAGGCTGAAAAGGTTTTGAGGTTAATGTGTTACAAATAAATCAAGCATAAATCTTGAGATACTATTTTAACCTGGTGAAATGTAAATGTCACAGGGCACGAAACTATATTAATTTCTTTTCTTTTTTTTTAATCCATCTGGACCATAGAACGGGACTCTCAAAGCCTTGACATCCGGGTATCCGGTAGATAAGTCGGTAAATTCGAGTAAAATCACAGGCTTCGCTTATCCCGTGCGAATGCACCACACGAAGTTCAGAGGGGGGGGGTTAATTTCAAAATCACACAAGGTCTCCAGATAATACTAATCCCGTGCGAATAGGGCTTAAGTATAATGACAGAATTTCCATTTCAAGGTGAAATGTTTCTTGAACATGACAGCAGGCCACAAAGTGACTCAAACAAGCACAGCATACACAGTACTGCGCCGCTGCTCTGAGCCGTATCCCCACCACTGGGCCGTGCAACACGCTCACTACAGCGCGCTGGGCTCCCCACTTGACAGTAAGCCAGCTGAAATTTTTTCCGCCCTGGAAATAGCCTGTCACATCCAGCTCCGTCCTGACAAGAAGTCCTGGAGAGCTGGAGGAGCTTCCCACAGAGCTGCCCTGTTCAACAGCACACTCCGCCACGTAAGAAACTACTCATGACAACAGCTAAAAACTTCACAGAGATAGAATAGAATAGATAGCTTTATGATAGAAAGCATAAAAGCTAAAGAGAACATACAACCTACTGTCCTGACGTACTACTATCTATACTATTTATTTATCTTTTGTTTACCACCTACATATGTCTGTCAGAACAGGCTGAGACACTTAATCTGGATTGAACATTGAGGACTAGGAGTGACACAAAATAAAATGAATGAATCAGTAATCATTACATCACTGGCACACGAACGGATCCTCTGCAGTGAATGGGTGCCGTCAGAATGAGAGTCCAAACAGCTGATAAAAGCATCGCAATAATCCACAAGTAATCCACACCACTCCAGTCCATTAATTAACATCTTGTGAAGCCAAAAACTTCATCATTAAGACATTTTAACTACACTTCTGGTTCCAAAACAGCCTATAATAACGCCTCCTCCATTGAAAAAGTCTCATCTCATGTTGTCCTCTCACATCAGAATTGACTGACATATTTGTTTAGAATGCACTGGACTGTTTTCACTTGTAAATGGTGCTAGATCTGTGCGTATTTCTCTCCTGATTCAGACTAGATGACTTTTTCACTGTATAAAGCAATATTATGGATGTTAATTGATGGACTGGACACGTGTGGATTACTTGTGGATTATTGTGATGTTTTTATCAGCTGTTTGGACTCTCATTCTGACAGCACCCATTCACTGCAGAGGATCCATTGGTGAGCAAGTGATGAAATGCGAAATTTCTCCAAATTTCTTCCGATGAACAAAAAAAGCTCATGTACATCTTGGATGGCCTGAGGGAGAGTAAATATTCAGCTAATTTTCATTTTTGGTTGAACTATTCCTTTGAATGTGCGCATGGTTAATGATTTCTGAACGTCCCGTTTTGGAGTTTAGCTGAAATAAACGTTCTGAATGAACATGGAAGGAGGCTTTGGGTTGTGAAAATTCAAGTATTTATAGAATACAGTAATTGCGTTGGTAACATTTGCTTTGTTAAATTAAAAGCTGTTCTTCAAATGCATCCATTTCAGCACATGCACCAGTTAGCATCCTAAGCACCCTCTGACATCACAGACACAAACGCTGCAGGCGCCTCTTCATGTTCTCCATCACAAACGCTGGGTGTCATTGGCTAGCACACTTCTGAGAGGTTGTTACTATTCTTTCGTGGGCTGTGGGTGCTGATGTGTGCCGTGCACATGAGGATCAGGCCACGGATGGGTCAGTCTCACATTGTCATTACGCAGCCCAACAGGAGAAACACTGATTATTCACATCGCTGCGCTCCAAACAGTGCTAAAAATAAATCACACAGTATCTCCAGATGCCTCAGGCAGGTAGTGCACAGAAAAGAGAGTAGATGCCAGTTTCATAATTATATCTGTGTTGCATTAGCAGATGTCAACAGTCTGTTATACAGTAGGCTGAAAGGCCATGCTTTGATGCATGCACAAAAGCATTTCTGCGCTCATGCACCGTGATGGACATGTGACCTTACATCATAATGGACGTTAAAAGGCAGGAATGTGTCATCCAGCAGTAGCAGGAACCAAATGTTATTGCTCAAAGGATGGTCTTATATAGCTCTGGAGATGGACATATCAGCTTTGTCTCAAATGTTTCTCCTAAAATTTATTTGGAGATATAAAAATGGATACAAATAGGCAATATTTCAAATGATTCATAGTGCGATCTCTGACAGAAAATCTGAGTAAACGCTGAAAAAAAGTGCTGCAAGCAACTCCAAAGGTCCACCATCCAAAGATATCTCAGCCAAACAGATGCCAGCAAACATGAACATTCAAAAGGTTGTGAATGTTGCTGATTGGCTAGTTTTCAAAATGGCTAAAATAACACATCTTTTGTTGTTCACAGAGTCCAAGGTTCTCACCGAGAGGTCAAGGTTTAGCCGGTTACCATGGGTCAGTTAGCCCCTTCTGGTAGATGCCATAACTACACCATCCTGAAGACTAAAAGCATCTCTCCCCATTGAGGGAAATGTAAAAGTAATTGTGTACTCTAACAAATTAACTGTTTTGCATGCAAAATATAAAATCACAAATATTTAAGAATTTTACAGTTAGATGTTTTACAAGTGTCTAGGGCTGCATGATTTGGGGAAAAAGTCTAATTCCACATAATTAAAATGTGATTAAAAAGGCTCTAGGTTTGCTGTGCTTGTTTGTAGGGCTGAACAATTTGGCCAAAATTTGGTGAGTTTACATCAATATCACAATAATAGTAATAATAATAATAATAATAATAATAATAATGTTTGTTTATAGGGCTGAAAAAGATGGCGAATAATGTGATTTTATAACAATGTCACCATAAAATAATATCAGTAATAATAATGACTTAGTAATTATTATGAATTATGAATAATTAAATTATAATAACAATAATGTTTTTTGTCATTATTAAATAAAAAAATATTAAACAAAAGAAACATAATTATCGTAAAAACATTATTATTAATTTTTTAATTTACATAAATGTACATTTACAATACTGATATGCATGACTGTCTTAATTTCTCAATTTTCAAACATTAAACAATTGAGCTTTTATTTTGGTGAGAACACGGCTGTTCATAAGCGCTTCTCATTACAAGTTCGGGAAGATGGTTGGCACATGTTGCAATAAGCCATACTGTGATTTTGGTTCAATTATCTCTTAAAAGCCGGGCCGATATTTTTTCCTACTGCTTTTGACGTCACAGCTCAGATGACTGGCTCAAAAACTTCAATAGTTGCCTTTAGCAAAGATGGCAGATCTCATGTAATTTGAGGTGTCCTGCGCCAGTCAAGCAAACTTCTATTGGGATGAATGGGAATGCTAACAGACATTGTTCTCCTGGTACTATAGACCTCCTTGGTTGACACAGAAGCAGGTGTGAATTATCAAGACATCTATTTCAGTGATACCTGTCAAGTGGTAGCTGTTACGTGGTATTAATTCAGTCAACTTTTAGGACGACACTAGCATATAGCTAACAGACACGGACTAAAAGCCACAAACTGCCATTTTGATAAAAAAAAAAAAAATTTTTTTTAGCAAAAGTCTCAGTTTTCTAATCTCATTGCTCTCTAGGAGAAACAACAGAGATATTAAAAGAGATTAAATCGTAGTTTTTCATATCTAATTCCCACTGCACACTGGAGTTATGAAAAGAAAGGCCAAACTCATGCAGTATTGATCGATAGCTGGAAGCTCCAGAAGCAGCGTCCACATCTACCTGCTCATCTCCTCCTCGCCACATCCTCCACACGGCGTCACTGTAGCCGCACTTTACAGCTCCCGCCCCCCAAATCTACATACAGGAAACAAGGTTACTGCCCATGAGATGTCACTTCCGAAACACCCACTCTCTCTCTCGTTCCCTCGCTCGTTCTCAGCCACACACCCCCAGCTTATTGCCATGACAACCGGGAAAAGAATAGAATATAAGTGAGTTTTAAAGAGACAGATGATCAGAGAGAGGGGGAACGAGAGAGGAATGGAAGACAAGGATAGAACTGGACGGAAAGAGAGCGAGGCAGAGAGAAAGAGTGCTAAAATATGTGGGAGCGAGAAAAAAGCAAGAGACGGAGGGGAAGGAGAAAAAAAACACAGCGAAGAGAGAAAGAGAGAGAAAAACGAGGGGTTTCGAGAGAAACGAAGGGAACGAGGACACTTTTTTGGGAAAAGAGAGACAATTTCTTGTTCCCATAGCAACCTAGCCATCCATGAAATACTCTATTTCTCTTTCTCTCTCTCTGTCTTTTGCTCTCTCCGTTTGCTATGTATAGCTCATAGTATGTATATGACAGCAGAGATGTGATAAGTGAATGAGACGATGTGGAAATCAAAGAATGAATTAGTGGCAATGATGATTTTATGAGCTCAGTTTTGAAGGAAACTGCCGCAGAACAAGCAAATAAAGTTACTCGTAAATCAGGGCCATTGAGAATTGAAAAGTGGCACACACAATACAGAAGTGTATCCCAAAATTAAATTTAAGGAAGCAGAATTAAAATAAAATAATAAATAAAAATGGGTGAAGTGTGTGTGTGTATATATACATATATATACTCAGTATTTATTTTTTTAAGGTTATTTGAAAACTAATGTGATGGATATATTGTGGAGATGTGTGGCAAATTGAAAATTGTTTTGAAAGTACTGAACTTAATTTAGAGAATTATGTCACTTGAACAAGAAATAAATTCCACAAATGAAGGAATAATTATTTGCTCATCATAATTAACGATGTAATTATGTTGCAAAATGTGACTAATAAAATTGACCTGATGTGTGACTGGGTTGAATTTTTGATTAATTTCTGAATTAAAATGCAGTACTTTGGTGAGTTTACATCAATATCACAATAATAGTAATAATAATAATAATAATAATAATAATGTTTGTTTATAGGGCTGAAAAAGATGGCGAATAATGTGATTTTATAACAATGTCACCATAAAATAATATCAGTAATAATAATGACTTAGTAATTATTATGAATTATGAATAATTAAATTATAATAACAATAATGTTTTTTGTCATTATTAAATAAAAAAATATTAAACAAAAGAAACATAATTATCGTAAAAACATTATTATTAATTTTTTAATTTACATAAATGTACATTTACAATACTGATATGCATGACTGTCTTAATTTCTCAATTTTCAAACATTAAACAATTGAGCTTTTATTTTGGTGAGAACACGGCTGTTCATAAGCGCTTCTCATTACAAGTTCGGGAAGATGGTTGGCACATGTTGCAATAAGCCATACTGTGATTTTGGTTCAATTATCTCTTAAAAGCCGGGCCGATATTTTTTCCTACTGCTTTTGACGTCACAGCTCAGATGACTGGCTCAAAAACTTCAATAGTTGCCTTTAGCAAAGATGGCAGATCTCATGTAATTTGAGGTGTCCTGCGCCAGTCAAGCAAACTTCTATTGGGATGAATGGGAATGCTAACAGACATTGTTCTCCTGGTACTATAGACCTCCTTGGTTGACACAGAAGCAGGTGTGAATTATCAAGACATCTATTTCAGTGATACCTGTCAAGTGGTAGCTGTTACGTGGTATTAATTCAGTCAACTTTTAGGACGACACTAGCATATAGCTAACAGACACGGACTAAAAGCCACAAACTGCCATTTTGATAAAAAAAAAAAAAATTTTTTTTAGCAAAAGTCTCAGTTTTCTAATCTCATTGCTCTCTAGGAGAAACAACAGAGATATTAAAAGAGATTAAATCGTAGTTTTTCATATCTAATTCCCACTGCACACTGGAGTTATGAAAAGAAAGGCCAAACTCATGCAGTATTGATCGATAGCTGGAAGCTCCAGAAGCAGCGTCCACATCTACCTGCTCATCTCCTCCTCGCCACATCCTCCACACGGCGTCACTGTAGCCGCACTTTACAGCTCCCGCCCCCCAAATCTACATACAGGAAACAAGGTTACTGCCCATGAGATGTCACTTCCGAAACACCCACTCTCTCTCTCGTTCCCTCGCTCGTTCTCAGCCACACACCCCCAGCTTATTGCCATGACAACCGGGAAAAGAATAGAATATAAGTGAGTTTTAAAGAGACAGATGATCAGAGAGAGGGGGAACGAGAGAGGAATGGAAGACAAGGATAGAACTGGACGGAAAGAGAGCGAGGCAGAGAGAAAGAGTGCTAAAATATGTGGGAGCGAGAAAAAAGCAAGAGACGGAGGGGAAGGAGAAAAAAAACACAGCGAAGAGAGAAAGAGAGAGAAAAACGAGGGGTTTCGAGAGAAACGAAGGGAACGAGGACACTTTTTTGGGAAAAGAGAGACAATTTCTTGTTCCCATAGCAACCTAGCCATCCATGAAATACTCTATTTCTCTTTCTCTCTCTCTGTCTTTTGCTCTCTCCGTTTGCTATGTATAGCTCATAGTATGTATATGACAGCAGAGATGTGATAAGTGAATGAGACGATGTGGAAATCAAAGAATGAATTAGTGGCAATGATGATTTTATGAGCTCAGTTTTGAAGGAAACTGCCGCAGAACAAGCAAATAAAGTTACTCGTAAATCAGGGCCATTGAGAATTGAAAAGTGGCACACACAATACAGAAGTGTATCCCAAAATTAAATTTAAGGAAGCAGAATTAAAATAAAATAATAAATAAAAATGGGTGAAGTGTGTGTGTGTATATATACATATATATACTCAGTATTTATTTTTTTAAGGTTATTTGAAAACTAATGTGATGGATATATTGTGGAGATGTGTGGCAAATTGAAAATTGTTTTGAAAGTACTGAACTTAATTTAGAGAATTATGTCACTTGAACAAGAAATAAATTCCACAAATGAAGGAATAATTATTTGCTCATCATAATTGATGTAATTATGTTGCAAAATGTGACTAATAAAATTGACCTGATGTGTGACTGGGTTGAATTTTTGATGAATTTCTGAATTAAAATGCAGTACAATCTCTTATCATTCCAATTCAAATTCTAATTCATCATCCAATTGCATGTGGCCATTCAATTCAAACTCATACTCAAAAAGTGTGGTAAGCCACATCTTAAACTCTGAATTTGGCCATTTTTAAATTACCGGAAAGACTTTAACGGTAAATAGAAAAATGCCCAGACACATCGTATTAGATGACTTCAAACTATCCACTATCCACCTTTTTCCTGAAGGTGGAAGTCTCACCCGACTGGAATGATGCTTTCTCTGGTGTTTCTAGTCAAACTGCACATTTTTCGAGCTGATAATATAATGTTAAACCTATGAAAACGGTTTTAAAAAGCACATGGTGCCATATATTCATCACTTCACACTGTCGCAATGACCGTCTTTTTTGCAGTAACTCACCTGCCATAGTTTAATGAGTGAGAAGATGACATGAATCAATACGAGGTTAGCTGCACTGAAAACAGATGAGCGCACATACTGTATCCTACATACAGCTCCCAATTGGGGTGAAGTTTGTGGGATTTTGTCCACAAAATGATAAGAGCACACATTATTTTATTATTTCACACACAGTGTTTTAAAGGGTTCCAAACCCATGTTGTTCCAAACCCGTAAGACCTTCATTCATCTTCGGAACACAATTTAAGATATTTTTGATGAAATCTAAGGGCTCTCTGACCGTACCATAGACAGCAAGGTAACTACCACGTTCAAGGTCCAGAAAAGTACCAAGATGATCGACAAAGTAGTCTGTGTAACATCAGTGGTTCAACTGTAAAGTTACGAAGCTACGAGAATACTTTTTTTGCACAAAGAAAACAAAAATAACAACTTTAATCCACAATTTCGTCTCTACTGCGTCACTTTGGACGCGCGTTCACGACAGTACCATGACGCGAGCGTGTGGCGGCACCGGCGCTGACCCAAATCCGGCGTGATTATGTCATTACGCCGGATCTGGGTCAGCGCCGCCACACGCTCGCGTCATGGTGCTGTCGTGAATGCGCGTCCACAAGTGACGCAGTAGAGACGTGAACGTGGTAGTTACCTTGCTGTCTATGGGAGGGTCAGAGAGCCCTCATATTTCATCAAAAATATCTTAAATTGTGTTCCGAAGATGAACGAAGGTCTTAGGGTTTTCGAAAAATCCACGAGGGTGAGTAATTAATGACAGAATTTTCATTTTTGGGTGAACTAACCCTTTAACTTAAGCGCTGCAAGCCATGCTCGTTTTCTTTTGTCATCGTTTATGCAAGGCATACAGCATCGGACACGGATAGATTTGCTGGTATGCAAAACAAATACTTTACAGGAATTCCCTAAGCTTATACCAGTAATCTCATTCTGCTTTCACACAGAGCACATTACCGGTAATTTACTGGTAATGTTACAACTTCTCATACCGGTAAATTGCCGGAACGAATTAATTTTTTTAAAAGGTCCTGTTCACACATGATCTCTGAAAGGGGTTATTACGGTTTCTATAATGCTATTGGTAACTTTTTGCTTATGTGTGATGGTACATTCATATTGCTGAGTGTCAGTATAAGCCCAAAATAGCCATATCAACCAATGCAACATAAATATATATATATATGCACATTTAATATTGATTATATTAATTGAATTTAATAAGTGTGATTGCAGTAAGCAAATGAACAATTATGAGTATTGTCATAATCATGCAGCCATACATCAGCTAAAAAAGGACAAGCTAAAAAAATCCAACTTTCCAACAAACTCACTGGCAACCTCCTTTCATGTGTCTTCTTCTCATGGCCCCCCTCCACCTTTAATCCATCTGTCTCCCAGCCTACCCTCACTCTCTCTCTCTCTCTCTCTCTCTCTCTTTTGGAAGCTCATAAAAATTTAAAGTGAGACAGCATTCACAAACAATGAGACAAATAATATTAGATACTACAAAGCACATAAAAGAAAGGTGATGATGGTGCTCACGTCTGAGGAAAAAAAATTCTTAATGACAGAATAGCATACTACTCTTATTATTTATGCAGTACAGTATGTAGTCTGCACACAGTATGCACATTTTTATATTGTACCGTTCAAAAGTTTGAAGTCTGTACATTTTTTTAAAAATGTTTTCTCACCAAGGCTGCATTTATTTGATAAAAAAAAACAGTAATATTGTGAAATATTATTATAATTTAAAATAATGTTATGTATTTATTTTTATTTAAATTTTATGTATTTTAACATGTAATTTATTCTTGTGATGTAAAGCTGAATTTTCAGCATCATTACTCCAGTCTTCAGTGTCACATGATCCTTCAGAAATCATTCTAATATGCTGATTTGCTGCTCAAAAACATTTCTTATTATTATCGTTGAAAACAGTTGTGCTACTTAATATTTTTTGTGGAAACTGTGGGCATTTTTTATAGGATTATTTGATGAATAGAACAGAATTTATTTGAAAGATAAATTTTTTTGACATTCTACATGTCTTTACTGTTACTTTAGATCAATTGAATGCATTCTTGCTCAATAAAAGTATTAATTTCTTTATTAAAAATCATCTTACAGACAGAAAAACTAAATAAAAACCATTTCACACTTTCGAGTGCCCTTCAGAAAGAATCGGTCTCTGATAAAACACCTATTATAATAAAATATAATGTACAAAAAAGGTATAATAATAATCAACATAATGTATATGAAATAGTTGTGATTTATATATATCGCTTAAGTGCCCTTTTAAAAGAATCAGGCAATGATAAAACATCTTTTATAACATAAAATGTTGCTCAATCTCATCCTTGACTCAAAGTTGATCTGACCGATCAAAGGGATAGTTCACCAAAAAATAAAATTGTTGTTATTTACTTGCCCTCATGTTGTTCCAAACCTGTATGATTTTCTTTCATCTGTTAAACACAATATATATTTTGTGAAAAAAAATAATTTTTTTCCCAAACTATAGATGTCAGTGGCTACCAACAACCGTTTGGTTACCAACATTCTTCAAAATATATTCTTTTGTTTTCAATAGAAAAATGAAATTGATACACATCTGAAATAACATGAGGGTGTGTAAATTAAGTATTTTAATTTTCGGGTGAACTATGCCTTTAAGGTATTTTTTTCTGGAAATTTAGATACAAATGTTTATAAAATATAATATCATATTTATTTTCAAGACGACAACTGAATGCCATTCGCTGAATTATACATGCAACAAGATAAGGCCATGTGACAACAATGCAGCATACAAATGTCTGAAACGTTTATCGTTGCATATTTCATAGGCAATTTTTTATATACAGTGGGTACGGAAAGTATTCAGACCCCCTTAAATTTTTCACTCTTTGTTATATATGGCTGCAATATAACAAAGAGTGAAAAATTTAAGGGGGTCTGAATACTTTCCGTACCCACTGTATATTTGGCAGTATACAGCATATTTAGTAAGATTGCATTCCGTTCTGAACATAGCCGTCCAGTCCTCCTGGATCTGTTTTACATTTACCTCCGAAGAAACTGTCAAAAACAAGTACGAGGTGCAGCACTGCCTCAATGAAGTTTGCATATTTGCATTGTCCCGTATTTTCCTTTCACTGGAATATTCCACATGCTGAATAAAACACTCACGGTCTGGGGCAACAATATTTCCCATCCGTGTCTGCATAACACATGACACAGCCATCATTCGTTGCTTCAGCACAGTGTGTGTGTGTGTGTGTGTGTGTGTGTGTGTGTGTGTGCTTTCTTGCATTGCTCCTTAGTGTATTCCTTTATATGTCTTCATGCGTGTGGGTCCGCTGAGAGAAAACGGGTCATGATTTGGGTCCTGAGAGATAAAGCGTAATTATAGTGATCCGTCCTCAATCCAGATATAGACTGAGAACTGTGTCATTGTATTATTACCCTGAGGCCTGTCGCTAACATTCATACCTGCGCTAACATCACAGCGCAAACACACACAACACTTGTGCTGGCAGACGGACAGAACTTTTGAGAAACAACAGAAGGCAGAACTGCAGAATAAACCTGCTAGTCACTCCTGTAACGCTGCTAAAATGCTATAAGAATTCAACTCTATTATTAATATGTATATGAACATTCAAAAGTTTGGGGTCAGTAAGATTTTATGATGGTTTTGCAAGAGTTTTGTCTCATCATAAATATCTTAATTTGTGTTCCGAAGATAAACGAAGGTCTTATGGGTTTGGGACGATGTGAGGGTGAGCAAACTAATGACAGAATTTTCATTTTTGGGTGAACTATCCCTTTAATATTTTTGTGGGTACTGTGACACTTTTTTCCCAAGAGTTTTTGATAATTATAAATTTTAGAATAACATCATTTATTTGAAATAGAAATCCTTTATAATGTTATAAATCTTTTACTTTTGATCAATTTAAAGTATCCTTGTTGTATAAAAGTATTAGTTTCTTTAAAAAAAAAAAAATCCCTCTTACTTATAAACTCTTTCCTCCAATCACATGGTCCCATTCCAAAACATAATGCCCACTTTACACAATCCAATCAATTCCCAATGGAGAAATTTAATTCCCGCCATACTGTTTTTCTTGATAAATATCTTGTTTTACTTAACAATATGTCAGATTTCAACAAATTAAATTTGTTGACTTGACTTCATTGTGCACAGATAAATATAAGCAAAGGTCCGTTCACACAGATAGCAATTTGTAGGGACAAAGTGACAGGAAATCACTAACAAGCAACAGGAAATGCAACAGTTAAGCATTAATCATTTCATTAATATAGAATGCATAAAATATCTAACACACTTAATAAAAAAAAATAATAACAATAACTCAAATAATAGTATAGCCACAACATTTTACCACCAGCAACACACAACAGTATTTTCAGTGTGGTTAAAAAACAAAAAACAAAACAAAACAAAAAACAAAACAAAAACAAAAACAAAACAAAACAAAACAAAACAAAACAAAACAAAACAAAACAAAACAAAACAAAACAAAACAAAACAAAACAAAACAAAACAAAACAAAACAAAACAAAACCAAAACAAACAAAACAAAACAAAACAAAACAAAACAAAACAAAACAAAACAAAACAAAACAAAACAAAAACAAAACATTTATAATGCAACAATTAACTACTTTCATTATCAATGTTGAAAATAGTTGTGCTTCTTAATATTTCTGTGGAACACGTGAGACAACATCAGTCTTTTGTAACATTATGTCTTTACTGTCACTTTTAATCAAATGCATCCTTGCTGAATAAAAAATATTAATTTAAAAAAAAATATACTGTATATTACTGCCCCCAAACTTTTAAACCGTAATTTATTTGTTGACCACTACTTTTACTTCATTTTAGTTCATATCTGAATTCTTAACTTTAAGAAATCCTCTTTTATAGCCTGGAAATGAAAAGAATTAAAGAGCTGCATAAACATTCTGGATAAAAATCTCTTTTTGAGCTCGAAATTAACTCATACGAGTTGGGAACAGCATGAGAGGGAGTTTCAGTTTTGGAAAACCACTTTTAACATAACAACAGCACTACTAATAAGTCAAGTCACCTTTATTTATATAGCGCTTTATATAAGAGAGAGAGAAAGCAGCTTCACAATATTAAGCAGGAAAGTAACAGAATCAATGATGCAAACTTCAAACATGTAGCAAATACAAAATTCTGCTTTAAAACAGCTATGGCAAGACAATGTCGTTATTTAGCTCGAGTCAGTTTAATGTTGATTGATTTCAGTTCAAGATAAGTGTCCATGTTGCAAAATTCATGAATTCGATTCAGCTATAAAACAGCTCAACAATAGTGTCATTTAGCTCAATTCAGTTTAAGTAATATTTACTAATCTACTATCAAACTACCATCTACTATTAAACTAATAATTGAAACATGTAACAGTGTTACATTTCTCAATAG
Organism: Sinocyclocheilus anshuiensis; assembly: GCF_001515605.1. Taxonomy (NCBI): domain Eukaryota; kingdom Metazoa; phylum Chordata; class Actinopteri; order Cypriniformes; family Cyprinidae; genus Sinocyclocheilus; species Sinocyclocheilus anshuiensis. Next base: position 145,470 of record NW_015552596.1, on the reverse strand, counting down.
CGTTGTGGTAGCGACGCTGTTTTCTGAATCAAATTTTGAAATCAAACTCTGAAATCAAAATTTTGTTGATCAAGTAGTGTGGTATAGCACACAAGCTACATTTCCCCAAGCATTTCTGAAGCTCAAGCTCAAATCGGAAATAAAACTGCTAAGGATCACTGATCCTGAACCAGTAAGTGACGCCGCCACCATACACGGACCTTTAGCCGACAAAAGTACTTCCATATGACGGTGACTTCTTCTTCTTCGTGTTTTTCGGTGGTTGGCAACCAGCTTTTTAGTGCACAAGCTAGCCCAACACTGAATATCTCAATATTTTATTATCTGACCTCGGCGATCCCTAAAACTGTAAACATCATTTTCATACTTCAGACTTCTAAACTAACATGAACTATACTGTAAAAACGATTTTTTTTTTAATAAAAAAAGGTTATCATAGTATACTTTACAAGAAAATAATATTTCAGTTTTTCTATTTTAAAAATGTAATGTTTAATCCAATGTTTTACTAGCCATTGCTTTGTAATTATTTGTGAAACTTATCAGCAGTTTCTGAGTGAAAATTGTTTCAAAGTAAATACTACACCAATTTTTTTACTTTTTTTCCATTGTAAAAAAGAGAATCGGTTGCTGTCCAGTGAGGACACTCTACAGCAGAGACACAGGCACGTGCTGGCCCACTTTTCATGCAACACAGCGTGTGTTTACCTGCCCGATCTGTGTGTCAGTGTGTGCTGGCCTGTCCCGGTCACACCTTCAGTCCCAGACAGAGATGAGCAGGTGGCCTATACAGCACAAGCCTGGATGCTCACTGATCTACAGACCGAGGACATCGAGTACAGGAGATTAGGAGCATAAAATGCAGCCTGAGAGCATGAAACACAGTTAAACCAAGTGCGAAGGGCAGAGAAGGGAGAAAAAAGAGGGTTTATTAGGGACAGCTCATGTGTGTGGAGCATGTTATTGCATATAAGTAACGTAACGCAGATATCCTCTCCGGCTAAACGTAGGTCATCCTGCAAAAGGGCCGTAAGCCAGCGTGAAAATGAACCCTGAGACATGCAGAAGACAGCTTACAGCTACACGAGTCTAATGCGCTGTCAGTGGGGAGCGAACACAGGCTGATATTAAAATTCACACAACAGACTCCTTCAAACTCATTTCTAAAGCTTACCTTCAAGAACAGCTTTCCAGCTTTATCCCGCAAAGACTTCAGCAGCTCCATGTTAAAGACAAAACTCAAAAAACGCGCTTCTCATACATGGATTTGCAGGTATTTAAGAAAGGGCAAAGAAGAAACACCGGTTTTGAACTCGTAACCTTATGCTGATCGCAACACTAACACTGTGTATGTGTATTTAGGGATGTGTGAAATAAACTACATATTTTTATAATCAACTAGTCAGTGGGTTGCCTGAATGACTAGTCAACCAATCTGTCTCAGAAAGCTTTGTATAATTAAGCTGGTTTCTGGTTTACCTGACTCCAATCACACAGGTTTCTTAGGAGTCGGTCACATAAGAAGTGTTCTTGTGTTCAAAAACAGATGGATGTATTTCAGAATGCAGGGTCTCAAATCTTTTGAGGAAATTAAATTATTTCTAACTTGCCATGGTGTCTTAAAAACACAATAGGGTCAAAAAGATGACCCTATTTTCTTTTTGACACAATAGGGTCAAAAAGATGACCCTAAAGATGACCCAAAAAGATGACCCCCCCCCCCC
>NW_015552596.1:138702-143682 GCF_001515605.1 Sinocyclocheilus anshuiensis | reverse complement strand
TGAAAGCGTTTTTTTTTTTTGCTCTTTCATATTTTTGTGCTTGCTTGTTTAAACTGGCAAGGTGGGCCCTATCATACACCCGGCGCAATGCGGCGCCAGGCACGACGCAAGTGTTTTTTGCTAGTTTCAGCCCCATGCAGTTGTCATTTTCACGTCTTGCGCCACGTTGTTTAAATAGCAAATGCATTTGCGCCCATGAGCGTGCTGGTCTGAAAACGAGATGTGTTCAGGCGCATTCCTGGCGCGTTGCTATTTGAAGGCAAATGAAATAGACTGTGCCTTTGACCAACAAAAACCTGGTCTAAAGTCTGGTGCAATATTATTTATTTTTATTTAAAGAGCGCGTTGGTAATATGCACCTATAGGCGGGTGCACAACGTGCGTACACTTTACTTATTACACACACAGGGATGCGCAGCAGCACACAAACATTTTTAAAAATGAAAAATTAAAGGATTAAAATGTAAAAGATTATTATTGTGTACATAAATATAAAAATGCCTACATGTCATAATAGATAGTTTTTGCATGTATCAGAATTACGCGCACGAGCAGATCCGTTCCCTCACTAGAGAAGCGTTCAGTTTTTCCACTTGTAAATTTCAACATGTAAATAGCGAATCCACCATGGCGGGAGCGCAACTGGCTTTTAAAGGGAATGGGAGATGAGACTCTGATTGGTTTATGACACTTTACGCCCAAAACACACCCATTACTCATTAAGAGAATAGGGACAACCCTTTTAGACCATGCGCCAGGCGTGCCAACCATTTTTCCCATCCTTAAACTAGCAAAAGTGAATTCGGATACGCCCTAAACGCAATTGCGCCGTGCGCTTTAGACCATGCACTTAGATCGTTAAAATAGGGCCCAAACTGTCTAACAACTAAAGAAATAAAAAAAAATAATAATAAAAGTAAAACTAGTTCAATAAACAATTAGTTCTAGGGTTTTGAAATCCTGGAGCCACAAACAGGGGTTCTATGGGCTTTACAGAAAATTTCTGAGACAAATGCTATAATAATAATAATAAATTAATTAAAACAAATCTGCTTATAGTTTTAAAAAATCATACATATATTAAATAGTTTTATATATTTACAAATTTATATACTTAATTACACACACAAAATATAATTATATATATATACAGTATATATATATAGAGAGAGAGAGAGAGAGAGATGACGGACGGACGGACGGACAGATAGATAGATAGATAGATTTACTATACACACACAATTTATATTTAATCTATTTATGTATAATTTTTTTTCCTCTGGTACCTATAATTTATAATATTAACATATTTTTTATTTATAATAATCTAGCGTAGCATTCTCTCCCTGCTCTCATCCATGCTAGGCTGCATGGATGCGCAGGGAGTTCTTGCCCAGAACGGAACCATACCGCCAATCCAAACTGTATGCTAATTGTCAATCGTCTTTGACGATAGTGGTCCTGACAGAAATATTTTTAAATAATACTTAATAATACTATTTTTCTCACATAGCATAAATGGGTCTTAAAATACATAGCTATTTTTATATTTTTTAAGGGGAACCATTAGATGGTCCTTGGATACAAAAAGTGTGAAAATCCCTGGACTACTCAACTAGTTTGTGAACGCAGCTTTACACAGTGCAGCTTCCACTTGAGGGAGGGATGTCATCACATTACATGATAAACAAGAGCACAAGCACAACCTCAAGGGTTACTGCCATGTTGAGTTACACTAACTGGTATAGACACATGCTCTCCACTGTAACTCACTTCAATCTCAAACCCAGAGCTTTTGAGAGAAGCCCACTAAACAGTCATAAGCACCACTGCCAGATGTTGTTACCATTATCTCAAACCAGCTTTAATGTGAAAACACTTGAATGTCAGTGAATAATAACTGACATTTTAGCCTGGTATTGTATGGCTTCAGAAGACATTAAATATAGCTCTTGGACAACTTTACGGTACTCCTTTTTTGATGTGCACATTTAATGGACAGAATGATTATGATGGTCGTTACATAAATGGAGACACACATGTTTTTATCATTTAATTTTAGGAATGCTCACGCATACACATTATGTATAATTGTTCCTGATCATCAGTGTATTAGGTTAGAATACAAGTAGGAATATATGAGGGTTTCTCTTCATCTATTTCTTTAACATATTCATCCCTGCACCTGTATACAATAAACTCTTAAAAAACATTTTACACTGTCACTGTCACTGTCACTTTGTGTGTGTGTGTGTAGGCCTATGTATTCTTTGAAAGAGGTCCTAACTATGAATGTGTTCTTTTGCCTATTCATCAAAACACTACAAACAGCATCATTGCATGCATAAATATGAATTCAAACACATTAAACGGTTTCTTAAGCAGTCCATGAGTGCTGTAATGAAATAGCAGTATGGTGGACTCAGATATTTTCTTGTAAATTAAAAAAGTAATGCGTTACTTTACTAGTTACTTGAAAAAAGTAATCTGATTACGTAACTCGCATTACTTGCAATGAGTTACCCCCAACACTGGTGGGTTTCTGTGGCAGGGTCCATTGGCTCTGTACTGGCCTGGCTGTGTGTGTATGTGTAGAGTTGATTACAGTCAATTACAGTAAGCTTCATTCTTTATCACTGCATCAGTAAGCGAGAGCGTGAGCCGTGGAGTCCAGAAACAGGCAGTCTGCCACACTCCGCCTACCTACTGCATCTGTCATCTGTCTCTGTGTGCTTATACTCTTCATCACTGGAGCTAAAGCTGCAACAAATGAATGATTTACACAGTATCTGCTGCTCTGAAATCCTTCGGACGCAAAACCCTGAAGTATTCAGACATTTAAGCCACACTTAAAATGCCTGAATGTCATTGAATTCGATATAAACCAAGCACCATCTGCAAACAAATGATGCATGAGCTTTTCCTGGAAAATTAACATATTTGTAATTACAGTATTTGCATTTTATCATAGCTAGTAGCATTTGCATTCACATACTTGCATGGTGTGTGGTTTAGGCCTTACACACTATCAGAAAGCAAGTGAAAAGTGTAAGAGTCTAAACAAACCTGTGTCTGAAAGGCTAAATGTTAGCATGACACTAGCTCAGCTGTTTTCATAATGGTCTAGCTTTTCCAGAAACAGTTTTTCCACAAGTACGCTGTATGCAGCATTAGGAAATCAGATTTATTTTAGTGAATCTGTTTGGGATGGTTCACCTAAAAAAATAGCATTGATCAAATGTAACTCCTTCATCTATGGAAGCTCATTTCTGCCACAAAGTAAGCAAGTAAATAAATAAAAAGCTATTTGTGAGTTTATACCTCACAATTCAGACTTTATTTCACAGATTTGCAAGTTTGACTTTTTTCCCTCATAATTACAAGTTTAAAAATCAACATTGATGTTTTATCTCACAATTCTGGCTTTTTTTCTCACAATTTTAAGTTTATATTTCACAAGTTGAATTTTTTAGGCAATCACGAGTTTACATTAACTTTTTTTAACAATTCTGCCTTTTTTCTCAGAATTTCATTTCTAAATTAAAATGTTTTATTTCAATCTCACAATCCTCACAACTGAGTTTAAATCTGACAACTGTGAGGAAAAAAGTCTAAATTGTGTGATATAAACTAGAATTATGAGATAGAAAGTTGCAATTAAAGTTTTTATATTTGCATTGCATTGCATTCTATTTGCATCTTCTCTTTTATAAATCTTTAATAAAATGATACTGTTTGTCACTGTGTTCATCTTAGTTAAAATCCTGTATTCTAATTTTAGCAGTTACTTTGTAAGATTAAGTTCAATATTAATGTAGATGCCTTTGTGCCAAATAACGTTCTCTAATTGCTGAATTAAATAGTATAATTTAATTTAAATGTAAATATAAAGATATTGTTCCCTTTTTTCAGAAAATGTACATTTTTGCAACTACAGTACTGCATTATGTAGCATAGCTAGAAGCATTTGCATTCACATACAGTACATGCATAGTGTATGTTTTCGGTTTTACACCCTGTCAGAAAGCAGGAGAAAACCACAGAAAAAGTGTGAGAGTCTAAACTTGAATCTGAAAAACTAAATGCTAAAATCTGTCCATCATGTTTTGTATCTGGAGAATTGCAACCGGATAGTCTGTTCTACTTCCCCAACGGTTCACTAAAAGTTGCTGAGGCACAGCTGTAGTTTAACAGTGTCAGCTGGCCAATGCTCTCAGCATAAGAGCTTTAACTATAACTCTCACTGATGGCCGTCTTGAGTAAGAACTATGCATGGACTCACATCCGAATAGCTCCTCTGTGTAAAGTGCCACTGTGTAGGTTTCATATTACTCTGTATTAATTTCTATGCAATTATCTCATAAGCTGCTACATCGGCATGTAATTTGACACAGAGGAAAAGTTCAAATCCCTCACAGGCTAGTTAATGGAAAAAAGTTTAAAGTATTACTCATATAGCAGGCATACATTATGTAAAGAACAGTTTGAAGAACTAAAAGTAGTGATGCTACTATGTACATTTTTCAGTAGCGTGACACTACACTGTAAAAAAAAAATTTAACTTAAATTCACAATAAAATACCGTATTTCATTAACTGATGTAATGTTAATAAACCAACATATTGAAGTACTAATATCTGTTTTGAACCATTGTAATGCACTGATAACCAGCAAAACTTGGTGGTGATGAGAAAGTCACATGATAAACCAAAGCTCATCACAAATAGCTTTTCTATGAGCTGAGGAGGGCAATACTTATATATAGAAGGTGCAGTGTCATTCACATAAACACTAAACCTCATAATGGGGACACACGTGATACTGAAATAATGCAATAAACATTAATTTAACAATATTAGATGTAAGATTAAACCCTAGTGTACACAACTGATAAGAAAAAACTAAGAAGAAACATGTTATTTCAACAAAAAAACATCAACTATGAAGTGTCATGCAGGGAATTCTGGGAGTGTCAATTTA
>NW_015552596.1:121378-137968 GCF_001515605.1 Sinocyclocheilus anshuiensis | reverse complement strand
CGTATTTCATTAACTGATGTAATGTTAATAAACCAACATATTGAAGTGTTAATATCTGTTTTGAACCATTGTAATGGACTGATAACCACCAAAAACTGGTGGTGATGAGAAAGTCACATGATGAACCAAAGCTCATCACAAACAGCTTTTCTATGAGCTGAGGAGGGCAATACTTATATATAGAAGGTGCAGTGTCATTCACATAAACACTAAACCTCATAATGGGGACACACGTGATACTGAAATAATGCAATAAACTTAAATGTAATTACATTTATTCACCGTATATAGTATGGAAACTTACTGTTAACCAGTTAACAGGTTTTTACTGTAGCATTTTTACAGTCTTTTACTGTTAAAATCACAATCATTTTTTTACAGTATAGTGAACGGTTCTCTGGGGAACCACAAATGGCTCTTCTATGGTAACATTGCGAAAACAACCTTTTGGAACCTTTATTTTTAGGAATGTAGCTTAGCTGGTTTCATAATAGTCTAGTTTTTCCATAAACAAGCTAGATTTTTTCACAAGTATGTCATATGCAGCATTAGAAAATCTGATTCTTTCAGTGAATCAGTTCGCCTAAGATGGTTCACCTAAATAAGAGATTCACTGCATCAAACATAACTCCCGCATCTTCTCTTTTGAAGTGAAATATTTAATTAAATGATACTGTTTGTGTTCATTTCAGTTAAATAAAATCCTGTTGACTAATCCTAGCAGTTACACTCTTAAAAATACAGGTTCTTTCGTGGCATTCATCCATAGAACATTTCCATTGCACAAAATGTTTCTAGAATATAAAAATGTTCTTCACACTAAGGAAAAAAATGGCTGTTTTAAGATTTGTTCACATTAAGGTTCTTTGAGGAATCTAAAATACTACTTCTATTGCAACCCTGCAAAAACTCACTTTTGGAACCTTTATTTTTAAAAGTGTACATTGTGGTTCAATTTAATGCAATCAGCCTAGTTTATATATGTAGATGTTTTTGTGCCAATTAAATTAAATTCAGCAATTAGAACATTTTAAAATCTGAATAAAAGTATTAAAATAATCTTTTGAATTTAAAATGATATTGTTCCCTTAAAGGTTAAATAATTCTTGTTAGCAACACAGTGCAGCCACTTTATTTAAAAGAGTGGTTTGACTGTACTAAACTGCAGTTTAGACAGTATTAAACTAGTTTGTAGCTTGGCATTCTACTGTACAGTTTCAAAATAGCTTCCTTAACGCTGGTAAAGAGGGGGAAAGTGTGATAACAGGTTAACACAACATAATGCAATGACATCTGATTCATAGAGAAACACTGTTGACAGGGAGTTTACAAGAATAAAAGGCATCAGGATGCAGTTTCATTCTTCTCTTAACTATACTAAAACAATGCAAACAACTATTTTTACATTTTCTGAGCAAAATGTAAGTGGTGCTTACCAATGCAAAAGTCACGCCACAATGCCAGGCTGTTGCGGGTGGTTGCCACATCACTTCTATGCAGTTGCTAACATGTTCTGAGTGTTTTAGCACATTATTATATGGTTGCACCTCCTCTATGATATTCTAGGTTCCTAAATATGGTCTATAGACTATGGGTAAAAACTGCACGTCAGTGATCGCACATCACAAAGTAATAGCACACCTCTTTTCAACAATCTCATGACCACAGGATGAGTTTAGTTTAATAAGGGCAGAGGTTTGTTCAAATCCCTATCCCTGAGTATGAGCAACAATAAAAATGATGCTTGCCTTGGTCTCTGTTCAGTTGCTTTGACACAATCTGTATTGTTAACAGCGCTATATAAATAAAGGTGACTTGACTTGACTTGACTTGGCAAAAAACACTAATTATGTTTCGTTCACTGCATTTATTCTCATTACAATGTGCAGAGCATTGATAAAGTAGTTTCACTTTTCACCATTTTAAATGCAAGATTCTTATAAAATACCACTAATTCATCACGTAATGTTTATAGGCATGTCTTTTTTAAATGTTTTTGAAAGAAGCCTTATTCTCATCAAGGCTGCATTTATTTGATGAAAATACAGTAAAAACAGTAATATTGTGAAATATTATTACAATTTAATATAACTATATCAAAGCTGAATTTTATATTATAAAATATATATTTTTTTCTATTATTAAGAAAAGAAAATCTTACTGAACCCAAACACTTGAACAGCCTTATACATTTACTATAAACCACTTCATTAAAAATGTTACCACTGAAAATGACTGTCGAATGCAGTATCATTGGTTCTATTCTGCCTTTAAGTTTTCTGGCCCTAAATGACCCTCTGGCAACATGAATAGTTAAAAACGAATCAAAATGGGGAGACCGTCATTTCAACAGAAGCCTGTTAAGTCATCCTGAAGGCTAAACATCTGAGTATAATTAAATTACTATAAGGTTGGCTTTATAAGGGAATAGTTGCTTGATTCTTGCAGGCTTCTTATGTGGTCCTAGAGTGAATACTAAAACCCCAGAGTACAGTGAACTTGATTTATTCTGCTCTGCTGCAGCCAAAATGAGTCAGAAGCTCTGTTCCAAAAAATAGTGAACTACCTATCCTGCATTTTAAGGCATCGTCTTGATACTTATATTGTACTACTTCATTCAATACTGAAGAACAATGCAGAATCTAATTGGAATGGACTATTAAATCCAATATTTTAGTGTCCTGTGTAATGTTGTGCTTATTAGAGTATTGCGTAGTTATCTTAGCAACATGCTAATCCCAAATTCTACGGAAATCATGTTAGTAAATATGAGTAAAAGTAGCTGAAACAGTCCTGAAAGAGAAATCAAAGAGCTTGAAATGTCAATAATGAGAAAATTGCATAGTAAGCTCTACATCTGCTGTGTTTATTCATGAGGTCTCTGCCCAATCTCATGACTATGCTAATGAGAATGCAAATACGCAAATAAAAGTTTGCTGAACTTGACTAGTCTCACTTACAGTCTGTTTACTCAATGCCTGATGCATATTACACACAAAACTGGAAAGAACTTCCTCAATCCAGCAAAAACGCCATTGCTTATGGACATAAAGTTTGTTTAACAGTCCACCTGGAAATAGTGCACATGTAGAGAGCTGTATTTTCCAGTTTTCATTCCAGTCAATACACATTTTCCATTTGTAAAGACTACAGCACCATTATCTGATATACTTTTTTAAGTGACGTGACATGTGGCCAAGTATGGTGACCCATACTTGGAATTAGTGCTCTGCATTTATCCCATCCAAAGTGCACACACACAGCAGTGAACACACACACACACACACCGTGAACACACACCCGGAGCAGTGGGCAGCCATTTTTTGCTGCGGCGCCCGGGGAGCAGTTGGGGGTTCGGTGCCTTGCTCAAGGTATTGGTATTGGTACATGGTATTGACGGTGGGAGAGAGCGCTGTACATTCACTCCCCCCACCTACAATCCCTGCCAGTACGAGACTCAAACCCGCAACCTTTGGGTTACGAGTCCAACTCTCTAACCGTTAGGCCACGACTTTTTTGTTTTAAAAACATATGTATGTATTGTAAACCTCCACCTTAAAAGCACATCAAAACGAAATATTTAGCTAGTCAGTTTCTGGCTACATGAGACTAAACTGGTGTTCCTTCTTCACCAATGAAGAACCAACAAGACCATGATAGTCTTTACAGCAAAACGACATAGTGACCATACTGTGAAAATGCAGTGACACACTTCAAAATGTTTGTGGACATTAATAACAGACAACAAAAGTATTGAAGTCAGCATTATAGTATTATTTTCACATGATGAGACTGTTAGCACAGTTAGTCTGAGACGCCATATTGAATTTAACACCGCAGAAAGAGGCTGTGAGGGATTGATCTTTACAATGGCACACACTGTAAAGGACCTAAATCACATAATTGTCATACAATTTCACTTAATTTATAATTTATTATTTTGTTTTTTTTTATTAATACGTTTCATCAGTTGAACACTCGGCATGTTGTCAAAAAACAGCCTACAATCCATTGAACGCCCGTACTTTTACAACCTAGTTTTTATTTTTAAACTTTAATACGGCACTGGGTCTATTGTTGAAAGTGTTCCAACAACTCCAAAACAATTATTCTACCAAATGGAACAAACATCAGGAGGAAAGAAAAAATATATATATTAGGAAAGTTTCTTTGCTAAACAAATTGAAAACAAATTAGGTGGAAATCAGGCACATGCATTCTTAAAAATCACTTTTCAAATTTTTCAAAAATGACTTTGAACTGACAGTGGTCAAGTTACTTAACCCAGTTAGTCATCTTTCACTTTTTCATCACATCATATATAAGTGTTCAAAGCGACCATTTATGCTGTCTTCAATAACATTATGCAATAGCATAACCTACTGCGCTCATATTCAAGAACTGAACTGACATTATTCAAAAATATTAAGTTATCTCCTCATAAAATATCAAAATGCAAAACCACTTAAGCGCCTTTTAATATTAAATGAATAAAAAATGATGAATGGATAGTCAGTGCCCCTCACTCAAGTGTATAAAACAGCAATACACTATTTAAAAACTATTAAGTGACTGTTGAAGTGTATTGATGCGCCTTCTGTTATTAGATACAGATGCACCGTTGCAAACGGAAGCAATGGCTTTAAGCTCATTCCCTTCAAAGCAGTGGCATCTCCCAGTCAACTACTTCACAAAACTCAGAGCACAGATGCAAAAAGTATCCAAATGAAAGGATATTTCTCGTACTGAGCGTCTGAGCCATCTCTCTCTCTCTCTCTCTCTCTTACACACACACACACACACACACACACACACAATTCGAGATAATTCCTCTAGCCAGTGAGCTTCCATGCAGTGGGATGGACTTGCAATAGAGACCCTGCACGGTTTGCAGGTTCTTAACCCGATTGTAAAACGGGGGCAGAAGGGTCTCTTTCCCTCACGAGCACACAGAAAGTGTGTGGACTTGGGAGTGATAAAATGACAGCAGTCCTCCACCTGCATCACTGAGAGCATCAGCATCAGCAGCAGTAGCAGCATCAGTGGTACTCTAGCGCAGGAGGATGCTGAGGGAGGAACACGGGGGATGCAGCAGAAATCCATCAGCCCTCTTACCTTGAAAGGGAACATATGACATGTTCCAACGGCATTGAACGCGTCTCCGTGTCTCTTCAGTCTCTCGACATTCAAAAATATCCTTCAACAGTCAAAAGAAGCGAAAACCCCCTTGTGCTCATGGACTGCGTCGATGCTGGAGCGATATTCCCGTGATGCGAATGGAAAAACCGAAACAAAATCATCGTCCATGGTCGACGAGAGCCATTGGAATGATTACAGCCCGTGTATCACATCACATATCACACACGCGCAAAACAAGAGTGATGAAGAAGAGAGAGAGAGAGAGAGAGAGAGAGAGAGAGGGGGCGGTGAAGGGAGAGCGCGCGCGTGTATGTGTGTGCGCGTTTACCAGTGTAGATCGACCTAAATGCACTGTGTGTATGTCTGTTAATGTGATGTGATATATTGCCCCATAGAGTCACATGACTATTAAATACCACCGAATACGGATATGGTAATCACGGTGATGTGCATCATGTATCTCTATGATGCCATCGCTGTTGATTCTCAAGTTACACAATGAGTGGACAGTTCATTTGAACCTCGATGTGAAATCTTACAGAATTTAACCTCAAATATAAACTTTTTTTATATTATTTTTTAAAAACCAAACTCAAACTACAGACTAGCTAAATATTAAAACTCCACTTTCAGTGCTTTCCTTTAATTGTACAGTAGGCCTATACATTAGCTAAGGCAAAGTAGGCCTATCACTATTACTAGCCTATTGCTCATAGGCTTATTGGGATTTGAATAAAGCAGGCATGAATGATTCCTCAAATCATGCAGCTTGTTGAAACGACATGCTTTTACTTTACTTTAAGGTGATCAGCCTCATGGTTTTTAGTTTAAAAATGTTCGAAAAAGTCCTAGACTTACAGTGAAGGAGGAATGATCCATATCCGATACCAGAATATTGCAGAGAGGGGAGGACTCTTTCAACTTGAGTCAGCAAGCAACCATCTAGTAATGCCCTAGCAACCACCAAGAACAACTCTGCAACCAGAAAGCAACATGCAACCAACCGCAGTCGGTGGGTTTTATACAACAATGAATCACTCAACATTTCTTCAGAAAATGTAAAAATAAGAAATAGTTTTTTTTTTCCATTTAAATAAGCTCAAACGTCTTAAATGTGCCGAACTGGGATCTGTGGAAAAGGTTTGAAAAAAAATTAAAATTGTGTAAAAAAAAGAAATTAATAAAAATAAATAAATCAAAATGTAATGTACAATGTTTTTAAAAAATCTATATATAAACAATACATCTAACAGTGCTGTATTATAATGAGTAGAAAACGTTAATAATACATTTTTCAAAGTATTGGATCTTCATACATGAAAATATATTGCTGCCTTTTAAATTTTAGATGCGTTCAGTTGCATCTAAAAAACTAAAAACTGCTGCTGTAAGCATTTTTTATGGAAAGACTTCATTTAGCCAATCAGAAGACTTTGAGTCACTCTCTGCCTGTCAGTCATTTTGCATGTTCCAAATATGGAAAGCAGGAAGCTGAGAGGGTTCAAGTTGTAGTATCATTCCAGGATTATATATATGTATGTGTGTGTACATATATATTACAATGACAATGGTGTTATGCTGCCAATCAGCTTCTTTCATTTCAATTTTCATTCATTTTAAATTATATCTAAACATAAAGTAACTAACTATTGACATGGTAAAAAAAATGTATTTGAACTTTCAAAACAAACAAAAAAACCCCCCCGAAAGATTGGCATCGTTAAACAACCGTGGCGATTTCTGTGATTGCGGCTCCAAAAACGGTGGTCCTGTGTCGTACAGTGAGAGAGGTTCAAAAAGGTCTTGCGAACAAAGACAGTCTGCTATAATTTCAGAAATTTAGCATGATCATGCACAGTGCGTTTGCTGCAACGACCTATGTCTACTGACCAGCCAATAAAATTGCAACATGAAATGGCCTGTTGATCAACGCGACATGGCGCTAAAACCTAAAACTTCTTAGCACAAATTCTTTTCCCTTCCTCTCTTGCAGCTTCCTCTTTTTTTCAGCACACATAAAAAGTAAAAACTGCCAAACTGTGATTCGTCATGCTCTTTTTGTTCACCACTATAGCGTATGCTGATGACGTTTTATTCTTCAGTAGTAACTTACATCACTAGTGTCATCATCATCCTACAGTCTGCATACAGGTCGTACCCAAGTTTATCAGATCCATGTCGCACAGTGTGATAATGATCTTATAAGATTGCTGAAATCACACAGTCTGTAGGCTCCATGCAGACTTGTTTCCTGCCATCTTTCATGTAGACACGCCCCCTGCAACACCATAACTAGTTTCCCACTGTTAAACATGACTAGGCTTGGTCAATCATGTGCACATTCTAATTATAACATTTCCGAGTTTACACAACAGTACAGATATGAACAAATAATGCAAATTTACTTCTCTCAAGATTCTCCACAGAGCCATAAAGTGAGGCCTGCTGTCAAGGCAACTGGAGCCAAAATGGCGTTCAACGCAGACAGAGTAAACTCTAAACAACGTCAATCCTGCTGCCTACTGTTATGTTATTTCTCAAAATAGATGACAGTCCTTATAAAACATAATACGACGCGTTTTAACTTCTCAGAAGCATTATAACAAAATTTCCTGGACTGTCATAAGAGTTCTCACATGTTAGGTAGGTGGGCGTTCAATGCTCGTACACGGCTGCCACCTGGTGGTCGCAACATTGAACACAAGCACACACTCTCTCTCTCTCTCACACACACACACATACACAATCTTTTAAAAAATGTAAAAGAAAGTTAATGTTAAAGACAAAAGTCAAATTCCTCATGTCTGACACACAGTTTGACTCTTTTTGACCAGACATAAGTTGTTCTTAAAGTTTTTGTACCTCAGTATTGCTTTGTTCTTGACAAAACATTGCTATTCTGACATTATTTCTCCATCAAAACGGCAGAAATAGTCTAATTCATGTGAAGGTTCCTAGAGTGTCCAAATGAAGAAATGATGAGATGTGTGTATGTTCATATGCTCTGTTGTTATCATTTACTGGAAAATATATTTGAAACATTAAAAAAAAAAGTCCTCTAAATCTGTGGGTAAAGGAATTGGACAAGTGAAACTTTTATACAACATAATGATACCTTTTTATTGTTTGTTTACATTTTAGGTGTTAAACATAATCTGACAAAAAAACGTCAAAGAATACATCAAATTAAACTTTGACTTGACTATAAAAAAAGACTACAGTCTGCTAATTCTTGTCACCCTGACGTGAAATTAGTCCATCTATGACCTAACAAGTACGTACCATGGATTAAAAACCACACACAATACATTCATTATCATTCACTGATGAAATGAGCTTCACATAAGGACTAACAGCCTCATGCTTTTATTCAGGTAGAATGGTCTGCATGTAATCTGTAAAGGACCTGATTAATGTTTTCAGTTTCTGCCATCTTGAATCATATTTCTGATGCTGCACTTTAAAAAAAAAAAAAAAACAATAAGCTATTTGAGTTACTATGGAAATCCACAAACAGTAAGAAAAAAAAAACATGCTTTGGTAGATCACAATTATGACATAAAAGGATGACATTTTGACATTTTAAGTCATATTTATAAAATGAAAAGTCAAAACTGACATAAAAAAAACATTTATAAGGACAAGTCATAATTATAACAAAAAAAAAAGATAACATGCAGATATGACATAGGAAGTCAAAATTATGAAATAAAAAAAAAAATCAGATTTCAAAGATTTAGACTCATAATTTTGAATTTTTATGCCATTATGACTTTTGTCATAAAATGTTGCCAATTATGACATGGTAGGTCATATTTGTTTTTGTTTTTTTTTTACTTTTTATCTCATAAATATGACTTTTTATGTCATAATTTTGACTTGACTTTTTATGTCATAACTATGACTTTTGCAATAATTATGACCGTCTCATAATTTGAACTTTTTGTCAATTATGACTAGGTCATAATAGGTAGGTCATCATAATTTGTACATTTTATGTCATATTATTACAGTATATCATAATTATTACATCTCATAAATGACATTCTGTCATAATTTCAATTTGACATTTGATTTCATCATTTTGATATACCAAAGCACTTTTTTTTCTTATGTGTCAGAAATAGGCTTCCATAAGTTAGTGATTTTAACAGGGTTCAAAGATTTTAGAACAGTCTGATATTCATTTAAATTCCTCCTCTGAATAGCATATGCTGAGAAACTAATTTTTAATTATTACTTAAAAATGATCTCTTGATGTTTAAAAATGGGTATTAGCTGCATTCTGGATGTTTTGTTTGCCACCCATCATGAAAGGTTTCTTGCCTGCTTGCTATTGAAGGAATATTCCAGGGTTCTGTAAAAGTTCAACAGCATTTCTAGCATAATCTTAATCCCTCATTTTCTTAAATAAACAAATAAATATATAAATAAATAAAAAGTTGCAAATATCAAGACTATTTTGAAGAATTTACAATGGAATTAACAGGGTCAATTTGTAGAAAATATATTAGTAAACTACAAGCATTGTAACATTAACAGATCGGCCTCCTTCAAATGTAACCCACATTTTTGGAAGTGGAAATCATTTTTTAGTAATTAACAATATGCCACAATTGCCGTCTACTGAGTTTAACTTGGACTAAACCTGGAATAGTTCTTTAATGACTATTTTTAGAGGAGCACTCATTTCCCTGTCGTTAAAATATTACAATTATTGATGTGACCGCATGATGAAGCTTTCCTGAAATTTCTGACCGCTATGTGTACATGAACAACAAGTGATGGTGATGAATAGCTTATACAAATCATGATAATAAAGTTCAAGGCATTCTAAAGGCGTTTTCTACCAGTATTCAAAATATAGGAGACACTGTAAAAGAACGAGTAAGAGATTTAACAGTATAATCTCAGAGTGAAGCTGCTGTGTAGCTCAACCTGGATTTGCTCGATGTGGTTTTCTTCTCCCGACCGCAGAACACCCACCTGCTCATTGATGCTTTCACACCTCTGCTCGTAACCATGCAAACCCTAATGATGCATCTTGATGTCTCTAGCCCTTTCCTCTTTCTCTGTCGCACACAGGTTCTCAGTACACGTTCACATTTCCCCATTCCACTAGGTACTGGACTTTTCCATCCGGCGTTATGCGTCTGGCCAGGATCCTGACGGAGTCGCTTCCCCCCCACCCCATCGGCGTGGGTCCCCCGATGCCGACTGTACTGGGGTAGGGTGGCACGTCATGCAGGAAGAGAGACGGGCAGCTTTCATAGCGCTGTCCGGTTGGGTGAGCCGAGGTCATAGAGAATGGAAGGCAGGGGGCTGGAAGTCGACAAGGGTCCTCTGCACTGAAGACAACAAATTAGACATGCAAAAAGAACTCAATCTGAAGGAACAGTTCTCCCAAATGTATCTTTATACAGTACACTGCAAACAACTATTTTCTTACTTGGTATTTTTGTAAACATGCATTTACTTAAAAAGCAAAATTATACAAGATATTGTTTTGTTTCTGAAAAATGTATAAAATTAAGTGAGTTTATGCTTGAGACTTAATATGTGATCTGACTAAAGAATATTTAGATACTTGTACTGGGTATTGTTTGCAGTGTAGTGTAGTAAGCAGTGAAAAAAACATAAATATTTAAAAATAATAATATTAATAATAATAATAAAATAAAATGAAAGTACCATAGAAGTAGTCCATAGGACTTGAATACTACAGTATATTCCAAGTCTAAAGCCATATGACAACTTTGTGTGAGAAACAAACCAAAATTTAAGTCAATATTTACTAGTGCTGTCAAACGATTAATCGTGATTAATCGCATCCAAAATAAAAGTTTTTGTTTTCATATTATATGTGTGTGTACTATAAATAAACAGTACACATACATATATTATGTAAACAAAAACTTTTATTTTGGATGCGATTAATCGCCATTAATCGTTTGACAGCACTAATATTTACTGATAATCTTCAGTAATGTTCAGTTCTGAAAAATTTGCATTTGCATTCAAATTTAGATTTTTCATTTTCAGCATTAAATAGATGCATTTCAATGTATTCTTTATTCACAGACCTGTAATGATGCAGAGTTCTAGACAGGTCCTGAGATCCGTTGCATGAAGGGTGATAGAGCGCATACATTCTCTTGGGGGGTGAACTGTAATACATAAAAGACTTTTTTAAATAAATGAAATGCAATTAAGGTTCATGGTGTGAATTTCATTGCAGTTCAAAGTTGACTTTAACATGCTACAGACCCCAAATTCATCTCTTCCTCTTGTTTTCTAGGGTTATACAGGTTTGTTCCATCGACGTACCCGTGGCAACATGGCACCAGGTCAATAGCATTTGTCGCATCTCCTGTTGGACAAGTCTAAAAAGACATGATCAGCAGTTATATTAACGCTTAAAGGGCATAACCACCAGGATATTCTTTAAAAAAAAAATCACTTTTTGTATATGGAAGAAATAAAGTCACATGAGGTAAAAAGACATGATCAGCAGTTATATTAACGCTTAAAGGGCATAACCACCAGGATATTCTTTAAAAAAAAATCACTTTTTGTATATGGAAGAAATAAAGTCACATGAGGGTGATTAAAAAATGACAGCACTTTCATTTTTCAACACATAGTACTATAGATACAGTGAATAACAAATGACAAAAAAAGCTAAAAAAATCTATAAAAACTGTAAAAAAAATCAAATCTATAAACAAAATCTGATCAGAACAGAAGGTTCATTCTCACTTCAATAAAACTAAGTCTGTAAATGTCATAAATGCAGGAAAATTAGACTTTCAAATGATTTTAGGTGATTTCTGCCCATAGTCTTTGATTCATGGCTGTGTTAGCTGTGTAATCCAGCACACAGTGGGAGAGAAGCAGTGGTGCCGTGTGTGACAGCAGTGTAAGGAATCACTCCGCTACACACACTGAATCTAAATGACGGCATTATATTGAGGCACATATTATTACAAAAGTCAATTGACAATAGCAGTTTGACACAGCAGCTCAAAACTAGAGACAGCAGTTCCCAACCACTTGGAAATGATGGTAATGAACGATCACATTAATTGTGAAAGGTTGGGCTAGTTAGTTTTGACAGGTAGCCCCTACTGGTAAATGTCATAACTACAGCAATTTGCATGCAAAAAACAAACAAACAAACAAAAAATTCACCTTTGAGAAGAGAACCATAGATGTGTAGCAACTTATAAAAATTTAAAAATGTGCTTACCACACTAAAGGAAAGAGCAGTCAATGAAATAAGATTCAATTTAAAAAGCAACTGCAAAACGATAAAACAAATGTAAAATGTTGTATTTAAAAAAACAACAACATAAAATAGCATAATAAAACAAAATAAAGAAGTAATTGCAAAACAATAACACAAATGAAAAAAATTGTATTTAAAAAAAACAACATAAATTAGCATAATAAAATAAAATAAAAAAGTAATTGCAAAACAATAACACAAATTAAAAATTTTACTTAAAATGGATGAGGGAAAACCTGTGCAGTGCTAACCATATATTCATTTGGCAGACACTTTTATCCAAACAGCTGAGGAAGTCGCAAAACAAAACACAACAAAATAAAATAAAATATCAGTTTTTTCTTTCTCACTCTCTAAGAGCATATGCTGTTTCTCTCTCTCTCTCTCTCTCTCTCTCTCTCTCCCTTTTTTCCCTCCCTCTGCTCCCTGAAACAATCAATTTAATAATAAAAAAATAATAATTCATTGTTTATTCATATGTTTGTCCTTGTTTTTGGTGCATATGTTTGTCCCTGTTTCTTTTTCACTCTTTTCTGTCTCATGTCTTATTTCATTAGTTTCTCAATAAAAAAGGAAAAACATCATAAAATAAATACTATGACTCAAGACATGATAAAAACACAACATCAAAAAAATGTAAAATCTTTCCACATTTACTGGTGGAACATGAAAGCTGTTTGCATGCTTACAGCACAAGTAAATGTTGTATATACTGTATATATATATATATATATATATATATATATAACTCTGCGTCTTCTTGAAGTGTAGACATTATTCATGTTGACAGGCTTTTCTGGTGCCGTGACCCTTAATATCCAGAAGCTATATTAATGCTGAACCTTTGACGTGCCACTTGGACTTTAGTTTTTTAAATTAGGGCTGTCAATAAATTAAATTTTTTAACTGGTTTAATTACACCCTTTTTGTGTGATTGATCGTGATTAATTGCACACTTATCATGAAATTAAGCATATACCATTTTTCTTGTTTAACATGTTCATTCAATCATTCATACATGTTCATTTTGTCATTATGTAATATATCCAGCAAAGTAAATCAAAAGACTGATGGGTGATTCTCACAAAACAGTATTTTCTACAAGTTTATTTCAAGATAAATTTAGATGTCTTTTCAAAAGAGTACACTTGGAGACTCCAAAAGGACACCAAAGAACTGAGTGATATAAAAAGTTCATATAATTGATACATTTGTGCACACCTTGTGCTTTAGTAATTTTCATTATTGCATTAAATTATTTTAAGGCTTTAAGGATTTTTTTTAAATTAATCGCATGCATTAACGCGTTAACGTCGACAGCCCTATTTTTTTATATAGCAAACCCTTCTCTAAATGGGTTCATGCAATCGTTGACTTGCAAGGGTAGACAGGCCTTGTTGACTCAGCATAGCATGTTGCAAAAAATAAGTCAAATGAATATGAGGAGAAAAACAAACCCAAAAGGTGATGCTAGGTGTCTGTGATGAATGAGGGAGTCGTCTCATTACTGATGCAGAGGGGGCTTGGCCTCTGCCAACCATCTTTTGATTGCTGCTGTTAAAGGCAGACACACTGACCTGTGTCTCAGTGACCCGACGCTTTGATTTACGGGCCTCCGGACCCACCGCTCTCCGCTGGTAGGGCAGTGACGAGGGGCTGGAGAGAAGACAACAATTGACTTCAACATCAAATCCAATTAAATTTATTAGATTTTTAAAAGAATCATTTTTATAAAATTAAAAATAAAAGGACAAAAAAGCTAATGCAAAACAATAACACAAATTGTATTTAAAATAAGATGGATGAGAAAATTTTTTATGTAACTGCATCTGGTTGAAGTATAGGCATTATTAATGCTTTTCTGGTGCCGTTACCCTTTAAATCAAAAAGCCATTTAGCAAATGGCTGCAATATAACAAAGAGTGAAAAATTTAAGGGGGTCTGAATACTTTCCGTACCCACTGTATATTTATTGATGTATATTGTTTATTGTATATGTATGTATATTGTATATTGATGTATATTTATGATGTGCATTGATGCTGAACTGTTAACATCAACACATTGATTTCAACATCACATCCAATTAAAATTTATTTTTTACATTTTAAAGTAAATATTAAAATTGTATTATTAAAAATATGAATGACAAAAAATTTATATCATACTGGTTCATATACTAGTGGTGTTTTTGTATACTGTTTTTTTTTTTTAGCTTGGCAAACATGCTATACAATAAACAATTAAGTGAAAAAAAGCTGCCTAAAGCTTATTTTAAAAATCTGCTTGTGTTTTTCATATTTGGAATGTCATGAAGGTCAGTTAATAATATTAATAAGAATAATTTTCATTTCTTTGAAGTTACTTCTGCCTTGTGTGAATTCAACATGAAATAAATCTTGTCCATATTTCCTGAAGCAATGTTTTTATTCATATTATTTTTTAATAAGTCTTCATAATCTTTTAGCCAAAATCGAAAACTTTTTTGTTTTTCACTTATGTCAAAGAAATTCCTCTTCCCATTTTATCAAGAAGTGTTCATTTTTGTACTGTATGTGACGTCCACTTTTCATGATCCAATAAAATCTCACTAATTCCCTTTTTACTGTTTTATTCAGAAATACATCAGATTACAATTAAACAATTAAAATAGTTTGCAAACTGAATTTAATGTTGATATCAAAAGATCTTGGTGTGCTCCTGTCTCTGACCTTCTCCTGTGGGTGATGTTGATTGGCTGTTCAGCGATGAAAGGTGATTGGTCTGATGACAGAGGGGGAGGAGCCCGAACTTGAAGACCAAAGAGACACTTCTTCTTCTTTATTTCCTTCCCCGAAACAAACCTATACAACAGATCGAAATCAGATTGAATTGGTATTCAGCTGCTGTTCTTCAGGGCCCACTGACAGATTTTCATTTGTTCCTGGCGTCTCAACACTTGCCAACTAAAACATCCGATTCAGTTATTTAAGTGCTAGCGTACGAGCAGCATCAACCACAAACCTTGACAGAAAGAAAATGGAAATGGACTTTAAATTATTTATTTTGAAACACAGACCCACCTTCAGCTATCAAAATACTATTTGCAGAGAGTGAAATCACACACACAGAGTCACTTAGAATGTAAAGCAATTACAGTAATGGTTTTGCAGATATTATTGCAAATATGTGATATATCCTTATGGGCTGCCACATGGAAATCAAGCAGAAAGGCAGTTTTCAGAGCATAATCCATGTCTCACCTGTCTTTGTGGGAATTTAAAGCATTGAGCAGGTTTTGGCAACGGTCTTGCCTCGGTGTGTCAGACAACTGAGAGACCAAAATATAGAGTCGAATGAAAGGCAGCATGTAACAAATGCATTTGAAAGGTAAGAGCTCAGATTGACCACAAACTACAAGAGAGAGTATTCAAAACTACACTCAGGAATACACTCAAGTCAACACGAAATCAAAATTGACCCTATTTACTTCCTTAAAACCTTATGAAACCAGTTTTCTTTCCTGTGTTGAAGTATTTCTTATTGAAAAGCCAGGAACGTATTGAAGTGCTTAATATTAGTCAATATCCTTCACGTCAAAGCCATGAATCATGATTTGCTTCTTACTATGGTTAGTCAGAGGCAGGTGCCATTTATCATTTATGGAGAAAAAAAAAATCCTCAATATAGAAAACGTTTTACGTTTTAAATGTTTTTTGTCCAATAAAATAATTATCATTTATATTTTTGAATGAGTTTTCAGTTTAACTTATTAAGGTTTTAGTAATTTTGTTATATGATTTTGTCATGTTTGTTATTTTTTAATATTTAGATTTAGTTTTCATTTATTTTTATTTCAGTTTCACAAATTTTAGTACTTAATTTTTAGTTTTTTAAAAAACGAAACGTATTTTGATTAGTTTTTTTAAGTTTACATTTTCCATCTAATATTAATATTTTATTTTATCTCAGCTTTATTTCAGTGAACAAAAACATTTTTGTTGTTATATATATATATATATATATATATACACAGTATATACTCCAAACACACACATACATACAAATATATGTATATAATTTTATGATTTTATAAAATGTTTAAGTCATTTATATCATTCATAATTTTTTTTTAAGTTTTAGTTGGCAGTAACAATACTAATATGTATACACTATATACTAAT
>NW_015552596.1:109580-121325 GCF_001515605.1 Sinocyclocheilus anshuiensis | reverse complement strand
ATATATATACACACACACACACACACAACCAATTTCTGGTAGATATCCTGTCTCATTCATAAATATGCCAGATAACAAAAGTAAAATGGGTTGCATTTGGTGTTTCATGTTGACTTTAAATTGAGCTGTGCTCAATGTTGACTTTAAATTTTCCTACCGTGCCAAGAAGCAAAGATTCCCAATTTTCATTTGCAAAAGACATGATTTCATGATCAAAATCAAAATACTTCCTCTTGCAGCACAGGGAGAGATGATACAGCACCAAATGGGCCAAATCTACCCTGCAATCCAACAGAATGAGGATCATCAGAAACGACATTCAGCTCTTCAGATCAGTTCTGCAGTCCAGCAAACAGAACAGAAGCAACACTCTTACCAGGTCATTGGAAGCCTCTGGATGGTCTCTGGACCATTTGTGCACACTGAGCACTGGAACTGATAAAAACTGAAAGGTGAAGAGGAGACACAGATGAAAAGGTTTAGACAGAATTAGCTTAGCAACAGCATGTGCTTAACAACGGCATCAGCCTCACCGGTCTCCATAGAGAAGAGGTTTGGTCAGGCACTGAGTGCAAGCTTCATGAAACCACTGCCCACAACTCCCACACTGCAACATCTTCAGATTCCACCTGACAAAAACAACATGCTTCAATTTAGACACACTCACTCCTGAAAAAACATCATTCTCAACTAAAATGAAGGCATAATTGTTAAAATTCACTCTGAACTAAAATGAAGGCATAATTGTTACAATTGTTAGTTGGGCAATTCCTTTTTAAAGAATCTACTTAATACATTTCCTGCATATACAGTACAATTCACCCAGAAAATATTTAGACACCTAAAACACACTTCAAATGTCTGAATGTCATTACAATTAACTAAAACTATTAACACTAAAACTGAACCATTGATTAAAAAATAAAATAACGCACACACACACACACAGAAATAAGAGTGACAAAACATTTAACAAAATGGAAAATATAATAATACAATAAATTAAAAAATTCAACATTCCACAAAATGGAAAATATAATACAATAAAATGAAAAATATGATAATAAAAATGAGTTAAAAATATTAAAGGAATAGTTGACCTAAAATTTTAAATTTGCTGAAAATTTACTCACCCTGAGGCCATCATGTTTGGAGAAATGTAGCATTCCATCTCTTGCTCACCAATGGATTCTCTGCAGTGAATGGGTGCCATCAGAATGAGAGTCCAAACAGCTGATAAAAACATCACAATAATCCACAAGTAATCCACACGTGTCCAGTCCATCAATTAACATCTTGTGAAGTGAAAAGTTGCGTGTTTGTAAGAAACAAATCCATCTTAAAGGAATAGTTCATCCAAAAATGAAAATTTGCTGAAAATATACTCACCCTCAGGCCACAGAAGATGTAGATGAGTTTGATTATTCATCAGAAGAGATTTGGAAAAATGTAGCATTACATCACTTGCTCACCAATGCATCCTGAATGGGTGCCGTCAGAATGAGAGTCCAAACAGCTGATAAACCATAATAATAATCCACAAATAATCAACACGACTCCAGTCCATCAATTAACAGCTTGTGAAGTGAAAAGTTGCGTGTTTGTAAGAAACAAATCCATCATTAAGCTGTTTTAACTTTAAACCGTTACTTCTGACTAAAATACCAGTCTATAATCCACAATAACGCTTCCTCCAGTGAAAAGTTAATCTCCTGTTGTTCTCTCACATCAAAATCCACTGACATGTTTGTTTAAAACTGCTTTGGACTGTTTTTGCTTGTAAACGTGTATATCTGTGCTTGATTTTCCATATGTCTTTCCTTATTCAGACCAGAAGACTTTTTTTTTTTACTGGAGAAAGCAATATTATGGATAGGGGACTCATATTTTTGCCAAAAAGAAATGGTTTAAAGTTGAAAATTTCTTAATGATGAATTTGTTTCTTACAAACAGACAGCTTTTCACGTCACAAGACATTAACTGATGGATTGGAGTGGTGTGGATTACTTGTGGATTGTTGTGATGTGTTTATCAGCTGTTTGGACTCTCATTCTGACGGCACCCATTCACTGCAGAGGATCCATTGGTGAGCAAGTGATGCAATGCTAAATCTCTCAAAATCTGTTCTGATGAAGAACTATAACTTAAACTGAAATGTTGCATACTGCATACTGTTTCACACACTACTTTTCCAAATAGTAGACCAAATCAGTATAGCCTATATCGCACATTGTGCAGTCGCAGTACTCTAATATTCCATTCTAAACATCGTCATAGTCATGTGAGAATGATATAAGTTGGACTCACTCTCCTGGTCCCGCACAATAGCAGTAACACTGCTGCTGGTTAGTCAAGTGCTGCGGGTCCCAGTCTAAAGATGACAGCTGATAGGGCAGTCGTACTTTCATGATCTGCATGAGCCGTGCGAAACGTCCTCTTTTTAACGCTCCCCCTCTCTAGGACAGAACACAGTTCGTCATTCCAATGTATCTCACCTCTCTGTGACACATGATCTCCTGTCATGTAAGCACATTTAACAGCGATTTCATCTGAAGATTGAATTTGAAGAAGACACGCTGAAGGAAGTCATTAATATTTCCTGCTGGGGGGGTTGGTGAATATGATTTTATCTTCAAATCAGCATGTAAGGCCTGTGAAACGAGCGCGCTGACAGACGGATTAAAGCACAGGCCCGTTTAACGCAGCTCTACCACCGCCATCACCTGCAGAGTGCTGCAATGTAATAAATACGCAGTCAAGTGCAGGAAGCCATGGACACCCTTTACATCTCAGAGCAAGATTAAAGCTTGTGTGTGATTTGAAATAGACCTTGAATGACAATTTTGTCCATGTTTCTAAATATTCATTTCAGGGTTTAGGCGAGGTACAACCTTTGTTGCGACTGCGAAGACACATTGGCGACATATCCAGCTGTTGGGGTCAACTTCAGGTTCAATGGGCGGTGTGTGGCACTCTGGATGATAACCTGGGGAAACAATGGATCAAGAAAAAAATGCAATGCGAGTAACACATTACTTGATACACAAAGACTAAAATAACTGTGTAAGACAAATGGAAGAAATCGAAACCATTTTCATTTGTCATATTACCATGGCGACATTTGAGGCAGTTTACAAGAGGTTCTTTAAGAGGTGGAGCATCACAGATACAGCACACCTTCTCTCCACCTGAAGAGACTGACCACAACAAACAAAAAAATTAATAATTTACTGTACAGACAACAACTAGATGTTTCATTATCTAGTATAAGTCAACATTTTATTTTGGTATTTACTTGAGACTAATAATTAACAAAAAAATAATAATAAATACATTAATGTAATACATAGTTTCTCATTGTCAGCTTTTAAAAAACAAATACAATTTTAAAGTGCCCCTATTATGGATTTTTGAAAATTAGCTTTCATGCAGTGTGTAACACAGCTCTAAGTGAATGAAAACATCGTGCCAAGTTTTAAATCTGAAAGTGCACCGTGTATAAAGTTATTGTCTCTCAAAAGAAAGAGTCGACTCTGAATCATTGAAACGAGTCGTTTTTAAAACGAATTCCAAGCCGTTTCATGTTGACGTCAAAATGAAACATTAGCATGTTGCCCGCTCACGTGTTGGTCTTTTCGCATTGGTCTGAATGAAAATGCTAATTCATTCTTTGCCACTAGGTGCCGCTTTTGGACCGTAAAAATAGCTGTTTCCCCGGTAACGCTGTACACAAAGCAGCACTGCGCTCACAAACGCTGCTTTATCAGGCATTACACGCATGATGAAATGAAAGTGAGACCACTCGGACCAATCACCGCAGATTAGCGTCACGCAAAGGAGGGGTTTGGAATGAATCGTTAAACGAATTGTTTGGGAGTCATTGAGCAAGTAAGGTAAAAAAAAATGCATATTATAAGACAATGAAAGTGTTTGCATGCATGTCAACCTGTTGTTGGGGACTCCCAAAACCAAAATATGAACCTTTCATAACCCATAATAGGGGCACTTTAATGTAAAAGTGATGTGTGCCCTTTTTTAGATGTTAAAAAAGCATCCCAACCAGCCTGAGACAATCAAGAGACCTCATCTGAGACCTCATGGCTCAACCAATAATGTGAGTTTGGGGTGGGACCCTGTTTGATCAACCAATGGCAGCGTGGCATTAAGAAAACCTGTTTAAAAACAGTTTTTTTTTTTTATTTATTCTTCCATTTGCAGACATAAGTGGCGCAATGGACACAAACAAATATTTTTCAGAATAAATTTATAGTGACAAAGTAGTAAATAACTAACTTCAATAAATAACTTCAGCTCCTAATAAATTGCTCCTAATTCTTTAGGGCATAATTCTGGTGTTAATTCTAGAGTTTCTAGAGTTTAATATAATAAAACCTGTCTAGAACATGTCTGGGGCATATGTAACCCCACACAAAAAGAAACATTTAAGAAATTATATTAAAAAGAATTATTCAAAAATAAGTTGTAATTATTTTTTTAGCATATTTTGCCTCCAAAATCTCATTACTGTAATCTAAAAAGAAATCTCATTCTCATTACTATAATGCAAAATAAATTAATTATATATTATAGTATTTAAATCCATCATGGCAGTGTTTGTTGTTATCTTTAATTTAAGTTGAATCACCATTGAGAAATCTGATAAAATTACTCTCTCTCTCTCTCTCTCTATCTATCTATCTATCTATCTATCTATCTATCTATCTATATATATATATATATATATATATATATATATAATAATGCATAATAATATATAACATATAACAAAATAATAGTCCTAAAAATAGGCTTCATTTTCTTTTATTTTGGATGTATTCACTTACTTTTTGAGTT
The DNA here is from genome assembly GCF_001515605.1 of Sinocyclocheilus anshuiensis. Lineage (NCBI taxonomy): Eukaryota > Metazoa > Chordata > Actinopteri > Cypriniformes > Cyprinidae > Sinocyclocheilus > Sinocyclocheilus anshuiensis. Next base: position 116,471 of record NW_015552596.1, on the reverse strand, counting down.
TGAATCTAAAGTTTATTCACTTACATGAGTGGATGTCTTTCCTGAGGACCCAGAATTCAGAGTTATCCTCAAATCTAACCAAACAGCACTGCTTGATGCTGTCCACCTGCCAAATAAATACAGTCAAACATCACAAACAACACTACACTGATTTACATGAATACAAGTCACATTTTCAAACTCGCTCTTTCTGTCTCTCTGCAAGTGTCCTATTCTCTCTTCCAAACTAACTTAGGCAAACAGCAAACTTACTCGTCTGACATTGCCAAGGTACAGAAGTCCATCACTCCACCTGGCTAAAACATCCTCTCCTTCACTAACTCCCCCCATCCTGGAGAGCGCGGGAAAGAAAAGTGCAAAAAAAGATCCAGGGGCATTAAAATGTGTTTCCACACCACAGCAGCAAACAGCAGCAGCCTAAAGGGTTAAACTCTGTGCATAGCGACAATATACAGCACAGACGGATAAATGATGAAGAGTCAATGCACATTGCAGTGCCACACATGATCAAAAACACTGACTGCCTTATGCAACGGACCATATTATATGCAGATGACACAACAATGCATGAAAGAGCGCGCAATTGATTGCATGCAAAACGCATGCCCTAATCAATGCACCTAACTCAGAAGAGCTGACACACATGATGGCACGCGCATGCACATATCAATTAACACGCATGACAGATCATACGTGGACGGGATGTACCTGTGTTAAGTGTTCTGCTCTGCTGGGGTCACAGAGAAGGGGAAGAGATGTCAGTCTCACATGAAACGCCTGATGCCCGGTGTTGTTCTGCGTCTCAATCACTGTCCCGAATAATCGGCGCGTTTGGAGAGTCGCGGCGGATCAAACGCGCGTCACTCAAGCCGTCAGTGCGCAACCGTCTGTCCGTCCGTCTCTCTCTCACTGTCTGTCTTCTGCTTCATGTTCCCAACCTCCCTCTGTCTCTCGGTTGTTGCTATCATGCGTGTTAGTCAGGGAAGCGGCATGAGAATCAGCCCGAGAGAGACGCCATCATCATCTCTGCCTCGCTCTCCTTCGACTTGTTGTGACGCAGACATAAAACACAGGGAGATGGAGAGGGAGGGAGATCCGGAGAACAAACATGAAAAACACTTATTGTGCACTATATATATATATATATATATATATATATAATGATTATTATTAGTTATTTTGCTGTAGTATTTTACATAAATTAAATATTATATATATATATATATGTATGTATGTATGAAGTCAGGGTGTCAGATAAATGTGCTTCAGCAATTTTTTAGATGGAGAGGGAGGGAGATCCGGAGAACACCTTCACATCTGTACGAATGACCGACATCCCACCTGCGCCCGACCCCACAGGCGCTCGGCCGGTGCCGCACACTCACGGCGGCTCATTAGGGAAAGTTTGGGGCTGTAATTAGTCCAGCAGGGCCGCGCAGTGGACTTTTTGGAGAAAGTTTGGAAATGCCCTTGGGTACCGGCAAAAATCTGGCAACGCTGTTACGCGCCCTAAAAAATATTTGAACCTGCGAAAGAAAAAACACAATGTTAACCGGTATGAGGGTAGATAATCACAAATCAACGTAGTGAGGGCTGAAGTCAGGGTGTCAGATAAATGTGCTTCAGCAATTTTTTATATAAAATGTATATTATTAATATTATTATTATTATAGGTAAAATATACGAGAACAATTTTGACTTACACTTTTATACTATTGAAGACAAATGTGTTAACCAAAAGGTAATATAATCTTATTTCATGTCACAACACATGGCCTACTAGTAACAAAAGCAGATGAGGTAGATCAAAACGAACCAAATTCATGATACAGTATATCAAACACATTGTAATGACAGTAGTGCAGGAATGTTCAAAATGGCCTCTGACGTGTCTTTTGTAAAGCAGTTTTTGGATGGTCCAGCAGAGGGCGCAAAACACAAAGATGCAATGTGCAACTAGAGACTGGCTTTATTCCTTTGCCAAATTACAACTCAACAAAGGCTGCATTTTAGATTCTTTCTAACATAGTGATTCTTCACACAAACTTGAAAGTGAAACACACATTTTATATAACATGTTTCCAAGCCATTTAAAGAGCAAACCTGAAGAGCTTGACAAGGGTGATAAATTATTCATAAGCACCCAACCGCTATTTTAATTAGTCCACTCCAACGAATTGAATGCATAGCTCGCGTTACTTTTATGCTTTTATTCACCATAACAACCTTTTAATAAACACAGAAATCTCCCTCAGACATATTATTCCAGCTAGACGCAGAGCCCTTGCATAATAACACATAATAGCTTCTAATTTCATAACAGATGGAAAGTGTCCTGACAAACAAAAGGTCACAATATGGCTTCTTGTGCATACTGCTTTGTTTTAAAATGGAAAATGATGAGCCTATACATAAAAACATAATTTAATACCTTTTGTAATTGTCAGACATTTATTATGGATAAACAAAACATTCAACTGCTTAAACCTAATTCTAGTTTTTCCAAACCCCCCTTGGGTTGCTAATTTATGCCATATGTGGTGTGCTATGATTGGTAATAAATGATAATAGATAATTGTATGATATTTATTTGGTGACTAAAGCAATTTATCGTTTTCCATGGCACAGTAAGCATGCTATTTTTTGTCCTTATTTTTGTTGTTAAAGGTCTTCTTGCCTGCAAGGTCCTGCCATAAAAACATTGCAAGGTCGGAGTGGTGGAGTCCACAGCTTGCCTTCTCCGCTCAAGGATTAGCTTTAAATAATCACCCTGCTAGGAACTGCCCAGAAATTCAAAATCATAAATCATTTACATCAAAAACTTCAACACCACCGGCCACTTAAAATGCAGGCTGTGAAACAACACCAGGTAATAAAATACAACCTTGACAATGTGTGAGCGTTCACTCTCTCTCACACACACACACACACACACACACACGCACGCACGCACACACACACACACACACACACACACACGCTTACACATGCAGCTAAATGGGACTTGTTATTGACATACTGTTCATAAATAAAGCTAATATTTATAAATGGGTTGGGTAGTTGACACATAACATCAAAACAAGATTTTAGGTTAAAATGTATATGCATGTATAAGAGTGAGGCTTTTTTTTTTAACTCCATGTAGTCACTCAGTTAACATGACATCATAGAACCATATTTGCATAATAAATAATGATACAATAAATAAATAAATAGAAAAACATTGATCAAAATGAAAATAAAATCAAATAAAAATTGCAAAAAAATATTCAGATGAATGGGGGTTAGAGCAACATAAAATGAGATAATAAACATATAATAAAATAAAACTAACTACAAAAAAATAAATTATATTTTACTTTTTGTCAGATGGATGAAGGAAAAAGTGGATAATAACATGAATGATATATAAGAAATATAATTATTTTATGTCAGATAAATTAAGGGAAATAATGTAGCGGGAATAGCAGTAAAATAAAATAAAATAAAAAAATAGTAGCTAACTGCAAAAGTAACAAATGATATCTCAAAAAAGTAACATTATTTTATTGCAGATGGTAAAAGTAAATTATATATAAAAAAAAATATTTGTTTTTTTGATGAATGAGGAAACTAAAGTGACTGGAGTAGCAGCAAAATACAATAAAATTAAATAAAAAATGGTAACTGCAAAAAAAAATATATAAAAAATAACATTCTTTTATTTCAGATTAATGAGGGAAATAAAGTGGCTGGAGTAAAATAAAGAGTAACTGCAAGAATAATAAATGATTTCTAAAACATTATTTTATTAGAGATGGGGGGAAAGTGGCTATAGCAGTGCAACAAACAAACAAAATAAAATAAACAAACAAACAAAGTTGAGTGGCTATGCATTGCGTAAACATAGAAACGGGATGTCCGCGTTGCTTCGGGCGCTTCCAGTACAGACAGCTTCGTTTACTTTTTATTAGAGCAATCTTGTTGTGTCGCGACGCGTCCGGTGTTTTTGCCAGCAACGCTGCTTCTCTGAATTTACCGGGCAGCGCTCCTCATCAGCGCGTCCAGCCAATGACCAGACGCGCTGGAGTGACAGCAGGAACTGCGTCCAACGCGCCGCCCGCGCCTCACCAGCTCAGACCTCACCAACACAGCCAGCTCGCCGCCTTCATCGGGCCGATAAGAATTGACAGGCGAAGCAGGAGGGGGGAGATATGGAGGAACAGAAACTCTGACTTCCGAGGAACCCACACGCAGGCGCGGATGGACGCGATATTGGTCTCCTAACAGGTATTTCTGCGTTAAGGTTTGGTGCGTGAATGAACGCGAATGTTCGTCTTCTTATGTGAGACGTGAAGAGAGGATATGTCATATATAAGCAAACTGTAAGTTCATAGAGAAAAGTTCTTAATAAAAGCATTCGCGTCCTGTGCGTAACATAGCTATTTTGATATCGCTGGGAATTAACATTATATGAAATTTTGACACGTTCCTGTTTAGACTCAATAACCGGAAAATACAGTTAAGCTGAGTGCTTTAGACAGGGTTGGGGGTTAGATGAAAGGGAGCTTTATTTTCCTGTAAGGTTTGACCTAATTCACTCTTGTTTTGCACACTAATAAATGTTTATCCCTGAGACTGCATTCAGAAGAGTTGTAATGTGAACTATGATGTTCATGAACTTACACTTGTTTCAAAGATCTTGGTTATTGCTGTTTGTGACAATGGCACTGAGTTCTAATGGTGAGCTGCTCTCTTTCCATTCTTCTTTTCCTGAAAGAGATCTCTATCTGTAGTCTAAAATAAATACCAGTGAGTAAAAGGCGAGGGAGGGGCCTGAATTCAAATTCAAAGTTGTCTCTAGGCAAAGGGAATGTAAATGATGAAAACAAATGATCTACCAGGCATACAGCTGCCTGTTCCTCTCCAATGACCTCTCTTTTGTTTGTTTTTTTGGGGCCAGCAGCCCCATCATGCTCCCCCGAAGTATGAAAACATCTGGAGTAGAGCTGCCGGGAGTGGGACAGAGAGAGGTGCCCCTCATTGGATATCGACCCCTACAGCCAGAGGTCAACAGCCCTGCGGATCAGCTGTGGAAGGAGAATGAGAACAAGGAGGCTGATCACACACAGGCAAGAGGACGATGACATCATGATTTACTCCTGATTTCAAAAACGTTTTGTCTGTGAAAGTAATTAATCTTTTTATCCAGCATCAAAGTAATCAATAGTGACAGTAAATACATTTATAATGTTGCATAATATCTGTTTTCTCTATTCTGTTCATCAAAAAATCCTGAAAAAAGTATCACCGTTTCCACAATAATATAAAGCAGCACAACTGTTTTCAGCATAGATAATAATCAGAAATGTTTCTTGAGGATCAAATCAGCATATTAGAATGATTTCTGAAGGATCATGTGACACTGAAGACTGGGGTAATGATGCTGAAAATTCAGCTATGATCACAGAAATAAATTACATTTTAAAATGTATTCAAATAGAAAACAGTCATTTTAAATTGTAATAATATTTCACTTTTTTTATTGTTTTAACTTGTGTATTTGATCAAATAAATGCAGCCTTGATGAGCAGAAGAGACTTCTTTCAAAAATATAAAAAAATCTTACTGACCGTAAAGTTTTCAGTGTATTTTCCCACTTTTTCTAACCATATAAAATTAGTCGTTCTTAAAAATCCACAAGATGTCATAATTCAATAAATGTAGGAGCAAAATAAAACAATAAAATAAAATAAACAAAATAAAATAAAATAGGGGTCATTATTTATAATTATTATAGTTATTTATTATAGGGTTACTATTGTTAACAAAAAAAAAAAAAAATCCATTACTTGAAATGAAATGAATAGTAACTAAAAAATAAAATAAAATATAAAAAGCAAACTTATTTTATTTCAGATAGTTGCCAAGGCAGCACTTCTCATTTTCATTTAAAGTTGAAGAACTAAAATAACTAAAACAAAATCAATTAAAATTAAGAACCTAAACTATATATACATATAATACAAATGACAAAAAAAAATAAATAAATTACTAAAACTTTAAAATAAAATTGAAAACAGAAAATATAAGAATAAAACTAAAAACTATAATAGTATATCAGTAATACTAAAATAACACTGCTCATTGGGTTGGGTTGCTTTGTTTACAGTGGGTTTCTGTGGTAGATAAGAGCACACATATTTATACATAAGTTTCTGAATGCTGTGGTTTTCTGTGTTAGATCAGCTTTCACTTGTGGATTAAAACTTGAAACAGTATATTCAGCCATGTTGTGACCCTTTCACCCCAGTGTTTTGATCTGAAGTAACATAGGCCTTGTTCTCATGAGACATTTAATCATAAGGAAACTGAAGCTCCAATTGCGGAGTTCTCAGAAAAGCTGCAGGGGCTTTCGTTGTGACTCGAGAGGGTAACTAGCTGCAAATGTTATTTTAAAGGGGGTCTATTACATAACTAACTGTGGCGATATAAAGATGCCAAGCTGAAAGTTAATACAATTCAAATATGCTCATCTGGTGCTCTGTGATTAAACCTGCGTTGTGTTTGTTTTAGCGGGAACCGTTGTGTTTTGGCCGTACTATGGGTGGTGAGTTTCTTATCAGCCTAAGGCAAAGCCCTCGTGTGCTGCTGTTTGACCCCACCTGGTATTCTCTCATGATCTGTGTTTATATACCGTCAGCTGCTGCAGGCGCTTTGAGATTACACGTCATCAGCTTACATACAAGTGTTTCCTTCAAATCAAAGGGGCTTTCAATGAGGCTCGACCACTTATTATACCTCATTTTAAAATAATTGTGGTTGTCACAATACCAATACTAGTGAAATATCACAAATTGTAATACTAATTGCGATATGATATAGGTTTTAGACACACAATTTATATATATA
>NW_015552596.1:103692-109482 GCF_001515605.1 Sinocyclocheilus anshuiensis | reverse complement strand
TAAAAATAAATAAAAAATTATACACACACATATATATATATATATATATATATATATATATATTAGAGTATGTTTTACAAGAAAATACTTATATTTCAGTTTTTATACTTCAAAATGTAATGTTTAATTCAATGTGCTACTTACCGTTTTATGTAATTAATTGTGAAATTTACTAGCAAATTTTTTTTTTTACTAAAATTGTTTTTCAATTGTTTACTAAAATTGTTTTTGCACCAAACTTTTTCATAAACTAAACTATGGCGTTATTTTAATGACAAATGTCGAGAGTGCATTATTGTAGCACGAAAGCACATAAATATAACATGCGAGCTATTGAGCAATGCGAAAACTGCTGATAATACTGAGGGACCTTATATATGAATGCTTAGATAGGTGTCGTAGTCCCATAGGTAGATGGGGATTAGCTGAAAGTCAGCTGATGCGAGCTTGACTAACGTGACCTGCCAGAACTAACGCTACGCTTGATGACAGAGGTTATAAATCATCCAAGCACCCAATTCCTAACCATTTCTAATATAGACTGCATTTCATTAACATTGCTAAATATTATTAAACTGGAAAGAAATTAAAGATCCATCTTTGATTGTCAAAAGAATTCCAGGTTCACTTCCCTCCCAGCCAATTAGATTTCACTCACTTTCATCGGTCAGTCGTGGAGGTCTGATTGGTTAAGGCTTTACAAACAGTCTTTACAAAGTACGTTACAGAGAGATGCATATATGCATTCACAGAAAATAATGAATAGAGCATGAGCATAGAGAGATTTGTGAGTGCACAGGACACAGTTTGAGCGAGAGGAGAGACACGTTTTATAAGTGCGCGCACTCTCTCTGGGCGACAGCAGCGTGTATCTGAGCGTGCGAGTCCGGTTTAGTGCGAGAGCAAAGGAAATCCGCGCGCGAGCAGAGAGATTCGCGCTCGCGCGTTATATTTATGTGCTTTCGCGCTACAATAATGCACTCTCGACATTTGTCATTAAAATAACGCCATACTAAACATATAAAAATAAAATCTAAAATAAAAATAACATAATATTAAATTCAATAATATTACATTTATATAAACACACACACCCATGTATATATATTGGTATATACAATTTTTTGTAGCATGTAGCATGCTTTTCCAAGTAAGTATCAGAATAAAAAAAGATTGATCAACGGCTGGTCACGGCCCTGCTCTTCTATCTTGTCACAACATCCTGAGTATTGACTAGAAATTGCTCCACCAAGGTTAGACTCATTCAACACTTGGGTTCCCCGGTCTAAAAACAGAAGCTCTGCTGTCTCATACAGTTGACTGTAGTAACTTCCCTCCTGTTCGGGTCACATGACCAGCTCACAGCTCTTTGGTAAATAATGCAAGAGTCAAGTATGAAACACACTGGCTCTTTTGTCGGGACTTGCTCGGATGACACAAAAGCAAGGCCAGAGATGACTGAACAGGATGAAACTAGATTCGTCCCTCTCTCGATTCTTTAATGACAGTGGCAGGATGCATATGTGGAGGTCAAAATGCAGTCATCGCTGTGCAGCTTCCTTGCATGTGTATCTGGGTGTAACATAAAAAGAGAGAGGGAGGAGGGGTGGATAACTGTTTAGCTAAAAACAACCTCAGCTGACCCAGTTTGTCTACAGAACGCTCATTATGTCCCCTGAACGATGCACCGTGGGCCACATGCAGCGCCATGTGTCACTGAAATGGCTGTGGGAAAATGCCGGCACTGCATCGACTAAACCTCTCAACAACAGGGCAGAAATTATTGACTGATTTCCATTAAGCTTCATTGTGATCGTCAGTGGAGAGCATTCACATGGTCACGGTGTGATTTCGATTGGCAGAGAAAGAGGAAAAGTTGGTCGATGAGGTAATAGATGCGAACACAACAAGAGAGATAAAAGAGAGTGAGACGAGGTATTCATGGAGAACGCAGAAACAATAGGTCTCTGTAAATAGCTCCCCTGTGATGTATTTACGATGCATTTCAGTGAGAACGCAGCCGGCAGGGACATATAAGGTTTTTTAATGTTTGCGAGGCAGCTGTATTGCAGGGGAGAACAGTGTGACGCTTTTCTCCATTTTCCGTAATAACTCACAGACTACTCTAAATATACCTGCCATCTTTTGGTATAAGAAACTTAAATACATAAGAAACTTAAATACACTACTGTTCAAAAGTTAGGGGTCAATAAGATTGTTTATTTATTTATTTTTTGAAAGAAGTCTAGAAGTCTCTTACTAAAACCATAAAAAAGAATACTTGGAAAAATAATAAATAAATAAAATATTGAATATTGAAAATAATAAAATAAAATATAGAACCTTATTTATTTCAGCTAGCTGCCGATGCAACATTTCTCAATTTCATTAAGTTGAAATAACTATAATAACAATAAAAAAAAAACTTAAACTATATAGACAAATAAAAAAAACTATAAAAATTACAAAATACACAACAAAATTACTAAAATTTCAACTAAAATTAAAACAAATAATATAAAAATAAAATCTAATTCAAAGCTACTCCAGTCTTCACTGTCACATGATCCTTCAGAAATCATTATTTTCAGCTCAAGAAACGTTTCTTATTATCATCAAAGTTGATGTGTTTTGCTGCTTAATATTTTTGTGGAAACCATGATAAATTCAAAAAAAATGTAAATAGAAAACTTTTGTAACATTATACATGTCTTTCACAATTTTGACAAGCGTAATGCATCCTTGCTAAATAAAAAAAATATTGAAAAATATTGTAAAAAAGGATTGGAATATAAAGATTTTATATATATATATATATATATATATATATATATATACAGTATCTAACAAAAGTGAGTACACCCCTCACTTTTCAGCAACCATTTTAGTATATCTTCTCAAGGGACACTACTATAGAAATGAAACTTGGATATATTTTAGAGTAGTCAATGTGCTGCTTGTATAGCAGTACAGATTTACTGTCCTCTGAAAATAACTCAACATACAGCCATTATTGTCAAAATAGCTGGCAACAAAAGTGAGTACACCCTAAGTGATAACAGCTGTATGTCGTTTAACCATGCAAAGCCACATGTCCTATTCATCATGTTCATGTTTTTGTCTGCTTGACAGGACCATACAAATTTGTGTATCTTGTATTAGAGCAGTTAAAACTTGGTGCTTTGAGTACAATTCTCTCATACTGACCACTGGATGTTCAACATGGCACCTCATGGCAAAGAACTCTCTGAGGATTTGAGAATTAGAATTGTTGCTCTCCACAAAGATGGCCTAGGCTATAAGAAGATCTGTAACACCCTTAAACTGAGTTGAAATATTGACACTTTTGACACAGTTTTGACATATTCACTTAGGGTGTACTCACATTTGTTGCCAGTTATTTAGACAACAATGGCTGTATGTTGAGTTATTTTTAGAGGACAGTAAATCTGTACTGCTATACAAACTGCACATTGACTACTCTACAGTATATCCAATTTTCATTTCTATAGAATTGTCCCTTGACAACATATAATAAAATGGTTGCTGAAATGTGAGGGGTGTACTCACTTTTGGGTGAGTACACTCACATATATATATGCAAATCTGTATGGTTGGAATCAACACAAAAAGTATATAAACTCAACTAACAATATAAATCTCAAATAACAGTAATTATAATTACAATAACAGAATAATAACGCCAATTAACAATAATTATAATTCTAATATTATTGCTTTAAAATAATTAATATTCATGAATGTTTTTGTCCTCTACATGGTACTCATTCTTTAAGTTTCAGGAATAAAATGTGTTTAAAGCCCTTTAAAGTCCTTAAGCAGCACCGACATTATAAGTATTTGAAAGCTAAATAACACAAATAATCTGACCAGCTCATAAGTTCAATATTTTAATGAAATATTTGTTACATATTGTAAAGAATCAAAAGTCGCATAATACTTGTGTTGCCCTGTGTTTTATTAGCAGGCATTTGTCCTGACAGGCATTACTGTTTAAAGAAGATCTCTTTTAAGATTGACCATAAAATGATGGCTGTTTACATACAGTACAAAGTTGTTGAGCGGTAGATTTGATCAGAAAGTTGCCATTCTTGAATTCTGAAGACAATACAATCATGTAATAAACATAATAATTGCCCCTGACCTCTCAGCAAAGATAAAATCCTGTATTCATATATTAATCCTGATCATATTCTGAGTGTCATCATGCTAGCCTGTTTGTGACTGAAAAATGTTGTTTGTTTACAATGGCCTTGTGTTACAATTGCCCCCAGTCTCCCCTACTAAGAGGCAGAGAAGATAGTAAACACACAGCGCAGCTGATATTGTCTTGGGGAATTCTATAGAGGTTTTCTTGTTCCCTACCCCCAAGGCTAACGCTAGTGAATACAGCGGCTCAAAGCATTTGACTGAGAGAGTAAGAGCGTGTGGAGGGAGGAAGGGCAGCATGACATGACAGCATGTCCTGTTTCCTGTGTTTGTCCACACTTATTATGCACTTCCTGCTGGCCGAGAAAAGCCATGGAAACTCACAGCTGGTTTAACCTAAAGGTAAAATTCAAAGTTTCCAAACGTACCCAAGAGTGTGAATTTCGCAACATGATATTAACAGCTTGAGCTGGTAAGGTTAATTCCGGACCTGACTCAGAGAGGATTGGTAAATGGTATGGAAATCAAGGAGTTTTACACCATGTGTTACATAAATCAAAAAAATAAAGAATTTATTCCATTTAACAACTGTATAGCAATACAATAAAAACACACCAAACTCTCAACATAGTAAAAAAAAAAAAAAATCAGAACACTCAGAAACTGTTCAGAAAAGCAACCACATAGCAACACACTAAAACAAGTTTAAAACACCCTAGAAAAACTGCATAGCAACATCTTGGCAACCAGCCAGAATGCTTAGCAATCCACATAACAACATGCTCAAAACCACTTAGTACACTCTAGCATCTGCAACACAGTATTTAAAACACCCTAGCAACTGCATAACAACACACTATTTAAAACACACAATAAACTGTATAACAACATCTTGGTAACCACCCAGAATACATAACATTCTAGAAACCACTCGGAACACTCTAGCAACTGCATAGCAACACCTTGGCAACCACCCAGAATGCTTAGCATTCTGCATAGCAACATGCTAGAAACCAATCAGAATGCTTAGCAACAGATTAAAACACATGGAAACTACATAGCAACACTTTGGCCTATATGCATTCGGAGTGGTTGCCAAGGTGTTGCTATGCTTCAACCCAGAAACCACCCAGACTGCATAGCAATCTATATCGCAACTTGCTCAAAACCTTTTGCAACACTATACCAACTGCTTAGCAACACATTAAAACTATTTAAAACACTCTACAAACTGCATAGCAACACCTGGGCAACATGCTAGAAACCACTCATAACACTCTAGCAACTGCTTAGCAACAGGCTAAAACGGTTTAAACACATGGAAACTGCATAGCAACACATTGGCAACCACCAGATTCTGAATGTCGCTATGCTTTCTGAGTAGTTGCCAATGTGTTGCTATGCTACAAACCAGAAACCACCCAGAATGCATAGCGTCACTCTTTCTTTAGAAAAAATATAAAAAACCTTGTTTATGTTGCATTTATTTTCAAATGAGACGGCACTTCAAGTGCATATGGCTGAAGTAGCACTTATACAATACAATACAATACAACAGTGGCGAGCGGTGACTTTTTTAACCAGGTATGCTGAGTGATAAGACACCCCCCCCCCCCCCAC